>NW_028226139.1:0-71657 GCF_052327205.1 Somniosus microcephalus | reverse complement strand
TTTATCAGTTACATCCTCAAAAAATTCCAGTAGATTAGTCAAGCACGATTTACCTTTTGTGAATCCATGTTGACTTTGTCCGATCCTGTCACTGTTTTCCAAGTGCTCTGTTATTACATCTTTTATAATGGACTCTAGCATTTTCCCCACTACCGATGTCAGGCTTACCGGTCCATAATTCACGGTTTTCTCTCTACAACCTTTTTTGAATAGTGGGGTAACATTAGCTACCCTCCAATCCATGGGTACTGTTACAGAGTCTATAGAGTTTTGGAAGATGACCAGCAATGCATCTACTTTTTGCTGGAGCCACTTCTGTAAGTACCCAACGATGTAGATTATCAGGCCTTGGGGATTTATTGGACTTCAATCCCGTCAATTTCCCCAACACCAATACCCTACAAATACTGATTTCTTTCAGTTCCTCCCTCTCATTGGACCCTATGTTCCCCGACATCCCTGGGAGATTATTTGTGTCCTCCCTTGTGAAGACAGAATCAAAGTATGTGTTTAATTGGCCTGCCATTTCTTTGTTCCCCATTATAAATTCCCCTGATTCTGAATGCAAGGGACCTGCGCTTGATTTCACCAAACTTTTTCTCTTCACATAGCTATAAAAGCTTTTACAATCAGTTTTTATTTTGCTTGTAGGCTTACTCTCATACTCTATTTTCCCCTTCTTAATTAATCCCTTTTGATCCTTTGTTGAATCCTAAACAGCTCCCAATCCTCAGGTTTACTGCATTTTCTGGCCAATTTATATGTCCTCTCCTTGGATCTTTTGCTATTCCATATTTCCCTTGTTAGCCATGGTTGAGTCACCTTTTGTGTTTTATTTTTATGCCAAACCGGGATGCACAAATTCTGTAGTTCATCCATGCAATCTTTGAAAGTTTGCCATTGCCTATCCGCCATCAACACTTTGAGTGACATTCCCCAATCAATCCTACCCAACTCGCACGTCAGACCATCGTAGTTTCCTTTATTTAAATTCAGGACCCTAGTCTCTGAGTCAACTATTTCACGCTCCATCGAAATGAAGAATTCTATCATATTATGATCGCTCCGACCCAAGAGGCCTCGCACGACAAATTGCTAATTAATTGTTTCTCATTATCTAATATTCAGTCTAAGATGGCCTGATCTCCAGTTGGTTCCTCGACAAATTGGTCCAGGAAACCATCCCGTATACACTCCAGGAATTCCTCCTCCACAGCATTGTTACTAATTTGGTTAACCCAATCTATATGCAGATTAAAGTCACCCATGATAACTGCTGTGCCCTTATTGCACGCTTCTCTAATTTCCCTTTTAGTGCAACTCTCAAACTTTGCATTACTGCTTGGAGGTCTATATACCACTCCCACTAACCTTTTCTGCCACTTGGTATTTCTCAGTTCTACCCATACAGCTTCCACATCATCAGAGCTAATATCCTTTCTTACAATTGTGTTAATCCCCTCTTTAACCAGCAATGCTACCCCACCTCCCTTTCCTTTATGCACCCTTATGGACATCGGAACTGCCGATTTCAGGCATGCACATTGCAAGCGTTGAAAACCGGCATTTCCGATCAGTCAAGAATGGTCTTGACAGATCCACCAGCTGCCCTGGAGAAGAGCCTGTGCGGGTGGATAGTTCCTCCTTTTGTAGACCATCCGCCTGCAGTAAACAGTTACAATTCTTACACATGGCAAAATCAAACGTAAGGCTTGCTTTTATAGGGATAAGAGTGAATAATGTTTTACAATGTTTTTTTCACTGATTTATCATTTAAAAACATACCTTAAAAAAGGTAGTTTTATTTTTAGCCCCGTAAAAAACTGTAATTATCTTTTTAAATCATTAAATTTTTGTTTAAAATATTTTTTACTGTAATTTCAAGTCTTTTTGAAAATTTGATTTAAAAAATTTATTTAAAGCTTCATGTTTTTTCACTGATCTCTATTCAATTACTTTACAGGTCTTCCTGTCAAATCTATGAAGGGAGATTCTCTTCTGTGATTGGCTCCCCATGGCCCACGTGATTCCAGGGACACTACGAACTGTGCATCCCTGGAATACGTGGGCCCTGCAAACTTCAATTTTGGAAAGGCCCAGGAGCAGAAGCGTGCACATCCTGGGAGCCCTCAGGTAAGGTTGCAGGTTTTTGCAGATCGCAGGCCTCTGCTCGCGGGAGGCCTGCGATCGGAAAAAACGGGCCAATACCTTTCAAAGGGGATTTGGATATATACTTGAAATGGAAAAGCAATCGCAGGACGATGGGGAAAAAGCAGGGGCGGGGGGCAGGGTATAATTGTTCGCTCTGTCAGAGAGACTGCACAGGAACGTTGGGCCGAATGATCTCATTCTGTGCTGTAAGATTCTGTGATTCTCTGACTTATGTCAATTAGGCTGATGCACAACAGATTGGAGGAATTTCAATGCGATTCTTTCATGATATTTCAATGCGATTAATAAGAGATAATCTACTGTTCACAAAAAACCCTTAAACACTGCTCTGTAATGTAACGAACCACATTGATAATCATATACCACCCATGAACTCCATACAGCTTGTGTTTAGCAGGACTGCCGTGGGCACCCATTGGAAAGTGTCAAGAAATGTCGAGGAACCGCAGAAAGTGGCAGAGCAAATATTGAGGCCTCTGTCAGTGCAATTACCCGTGGAGTTTAAACAGGCGAGGTTGGATTCGACCCCATTAATGGGGAGCTGGAGGAACTTCGCCATTTAGTCTCCACCCATTGCGGTATACCACTTCCGATTGGAAGTGTCAGTTCCGCTTTTACTGACAAACAAGTGCACTGAGTAGAATGTGACAGAGTAAATGACCGAAATATCTATGGATATCATTGTGTCAGATAAGGAACTTGAGGCAGGGCGTGTAAAGGGGCCGGATCTTGCAGCAAACAGTCTATTTACATCCAAATACCCGCATAAAAGGTTGTTACATAAGATTAGGGCTCATAGGGGTGGGGGTAATACAGTAGCATGGATACAGGATTGGTTAATGGACAGAAAACAGAGAGTCGGAAAGAACAGATCTTTTTTAGGTTGGCAGGCTGTAATTTGTGGGGTGCTCCAAGTATCAATGTTGGTGCCTCAGATATGTACAATCCATATTAATGATCTAGAAGAAGGGACCCAGTGTAAATTATCCAAATTTGCTGATAAAACAAGGCTAGGTTGGTCACTAAGCTGTGAGGAGAACACAAAGAGTCTGCAAAGGATATAGAAAGACTGAGTGAGTGGGCAGTAAGGTGGCAGTTGGAGTATAATATGGGGAAATGTGAGGTTATTCCCTTTGTTAGGCAGAATAGAAATAGAGTATATTTTTTAAACAGTGAGGAACTTTCAAATGTAGGTGTTCAGTGCGATTAGGGTGTCCTCGTGGAAGAAACAAGAAAGCTAGCATGCAGGTACAGCAAGCAATAAGGAAGGCAAATGGCATGTTGGCATTTATTGCAAGGGGGTTGGAATATAAGAGTAAGGAACTCCTACTACAACTGTACAGGGCCTTGGTGAGACCACGCCTGGAGTACTGTGCACAGATTTGTTCTCCTTATCTAAGTTACCTTGGAGACGGTGCAATGAAAGTTCTTCAGATTGACTCCTGGGATAAAACTTCTGTCCTATGATTAGATATTGTGTAGAATGGGCCTATACTCTCTGGAGTTTAGAAGAACGAGTGGTGATCTCATTGAAACATACAAGCATTTGTAGGGGATTGACAGGGTAGATGAGATGTTTTTTCTCCTGGCTGGATTGTCGAGAAATCAGGGGCATAGTCTCAGGATAATGGCTAGGCCATTTAAGACTGAGTTGAGGAGGAATTTCTTCACTCAAAGGGTTGTGAATCTTTGCATATATTCAAGGTTGAGATCGATAGATTTTTATAGTCTAGGGAAATCAATGGTTGCAGAGATGGGGTGGGAAGTTAGAGTTGCTGTCGATGATCAGCCATGATCTTATTTATTGGTGGAGCAGGCTCGAGGGGCCATATGGCCTACACCTGCTCTTATTTCTAATATTCTTATGTTCTATCAACAACCTGCATTTATAAAGTACCTTTACCATAACTGGTTGCCTGGGAGATAAAATACCGAAGAAAAACTTGTTTCCCTTTAAAGCCCTGTAATTTATGATTGTGGATGTAGCTCAGTGGTGGAGCACATGCTTCGCATGTATGAGGTCCTGGCATGAATCTCCAAGCAATATATTTTTCACCAGAACTTTCCACATTAATGAGGGCAGCGCGTTGCAACGTCTAAGGATCCACGAACATTCAATTGTCCCAGAGCTGGGCTTCAAACCAACAGCCGCTCAGCAGCTCAGCTCACAGCAGCCGCAGACTGAGCAGATTGTGTGACGGTCCCCTGCAGTGTGAGCAGTCATGGCTCTAGTTCCTGTCTGATGACCTATCATTCTTCCATCTCACTTCCTGTTTCAGAGATATGATTTCAGCCTGGTTAATATACATTGACGATTGCCTTCATGTGGCAGACTTGTTTTGGAAATGTTCAAAATAAAGAGTAGCAGATACACCCTGATCTGAATCCGAGTTTCAAGAGATTGACCCCTCGGCATCGCTGGGCAGCTGGTTGTCTGGGACACTTGTTTGCCTGTAAAGTTTGTTAATGGCACTTGACTCTTAATCAAACAGAATCTATTTACACAGCGCTTCTACAGCAAGCAGATTTTATTTAAACAAAGACTCTACCTAGATTCACGACCAAACCTACAGCAGAGTCCAATTAAAAAAGCAGGGTAATGTGTCCAGCAACATGTAGTGATTTGAGGGCAGTTCCATAATACAACTTATGTGCATAAATCAATCCCCGTCACTCATAGCAGTGTGGTGTCCAGGTCTGATTGAGAGAGAATAACCCTCTAATTACCCCGTCATCTCCATTCTAATGGGGAATGGTGGTGTCCTCATCTGGACCGTAAACAACTGCCAATTTTCATTCGAAGCGTGGCTGAATTATTGCGGACTAATTAACTAATGTAAAAGTATGAACAATCTTCAATTGGCCGGGAATCGAATCTGGGTCACACACTTATTATACCACTAAACCACCAATGCTCCACTTTTTTACTGTTTAGACTCTCACGGCTTCAAGTAGCACTACCGTGTGTAGAACTGAGATAACTCGCCAATGGGGCGTTGTATGCACGTGTGTCACATAGAAATTGGTGCAAGTCTCAGGTAAAGTTCTCGAGCATGAGGCATCAAGCATTCAGTCTCCATCTATTTCAAACAACTTCCAGTTCGTCCAACCATAGAACTAATGGAAATGTCAGTGTTAGTAGGAGCACATTAGTGGTTAAACAACAAAAGCGTTGACCTTGCAAACCAAAGGAGCATGATATTGGAATAGAACGGGAAATTATGTGTCCAGGGGAGTTGTTAACGACTTAGATGATGCGCTAGAGAGCCAAGTTTGGCGATCACACAAAGATTGGAGGAATTGACAGAAGTCTAGGTAGATGCAAGAAATTACAATGAGCTATTAATAGATTAAGTGAATGATCAAAATCGCTGCAAATGGATTTCAGTACAGGCAAATGTGAGGTCATCCCTTTCGACCTAAGACGAAAAAATGACAGTACTTTCTAAATGGTGAAAATCTAGAACCGGTGGACGTCCAAAAAGACTATGGGGATCCAGGAACAAAGGGGAAGAAAATGGGGTAGAATTTATGTTAATACCAATAAAAGCGCTAATTAAAACATACCTGGAGTACTGTGTTCAATTTTCGGCACCAACCTTGGAAAGGACATAATAACATTCGAGGGAGTGCAGTGAAGATTTACCAGAATTATACCTGGAAGCCAACGGTCAAGTTACGAGGAGAGATTGCACAAGCTAGGGTTCTATTCCCTGGAATTTACGTTAAGGGGTGATTTGATTGAATTTTTCAAAGTATTAAGGGGAACTGATAGGATTAAATAATGAGAAACAGTTTCAGCTGGTTGATGAGTCTATGAATAGGGGACACAGACTAAAAGTAAGAGCCAGGCCTTTCATGAGTGAAGTTAGGAAAGATTACCTCATGCAAAGAGTGGTAGAAGTTCGGTACACTCTTCCACAAACGGCAGTTGTTGCAAGGTTAATTGTTAATTTTATGTATCTTACGGCTAGATTATTGATAACTAAATTACGAAGGGAACCGGGCCAAAGACGGATACCTGGAGTTCGGTTACAGATCAACCATGATCTAATTGAATGATGGAATAGCCTCGCGAGACTCAGTGGCCTCCTCGTGTTCCTCTGCGCCTGTGCTGCCAATAGGTCTGCTGAAAACAGTTACACCTCTTCCTCACCAATCTTTGTTTCTGTACGTGCAGCACTATGACATAGTTTTGGCTTTCCCCATTGTAAGATCTTATAGATCTCTGATTTCCTGGACATGACAAATATAGGCAGCAGCCAGTATGTTTGAGCAATAGCTCAAGATTGATTAAGCATACAGCGCAATATACTTAAAATTAGGCGATAGTTTTAACGAGTAGCTCGCAGCCCTAGGTCTCTGGAACCTCTCGGACACAAATGGTGTCGTCTTAATCTGTTCCTTCGTCCTCGCAGTATGTCTGTGGGAAGTTGTTCTTTGGGTATCGAGGTTTTAAAACTGTTCTTAACAAAAGATGGTTTGGCCAGTGTCTTTAACAAATTCACCATTTTTTATTGATTCTATTGGCCAAAATGCCATTGTCACCCAGACTAAGGCAGCATCACGCCTTTCCAATACTTTTCCACCAACTTTGCCATGTTCAGTGTTATCTTGTTTATAGTTTTGTTAAGAGAATTCCAGTTCTATACAGCATTATAATATGTTATTTGATGATTTAACATTCACTCGCAATCTGTGGCTGTTTGTTATCAAAACTTAGTCCAAACTGCTTTTGACTGTGCAGCTACATTTTGAACAAGTTTTCTAGTTACCCAGGAGTAATTATGCATAATATTATTTGCTCAATGTCTACAGTTGAACATATACATATATGATTCTCGTCTACTAAATATCTTTAAATATCAGCCTTTTGTACACCACTGTGTTCCTCCAATTGCAGTGTCTTATCGGTGAGGATGCAGTTTGTCGGTCGAGCACTTTTCATTTTACTTATGTGGCTCTGGGTTCAATTCCCAGGGTCAGCGGTTCATATTTCGGATTCATTTGTAGAAGATTCTCTGGGCTGCGCCTCACCTTTACACACAAGGACCAGCAACGCTTCCATTACCGGGAGAAAAGCCGTCTGTACAGCATGGGTTACAAGTCAATGGAAGAAGCCATGCACCATTTCAACGGCTGCCAACCACAGCTCGTCAAGGAGTGTTTAATGAAGCGATCTCCAAGCACAGACACATACCTGGTGTTTGATCTGCATTTGCGTACAGTGAAAATAAAGACAATTATGAAGGACCGATTCGATAGGTATGTGAAAGGGCCGGCACAGGCATGGTGGGCTGAATGGCCTCCTTACTTGCAGCATGAGTCTACAAATCAAATTCACAGCTATCCACAACTCGTGTTGAGACTTCTTTAATGTTTAAGGAATCGAAATATTCTCGCTGGCCTCTGATACAATTTGCCTGAGCATTTCTGTAATGGCCAACCGTTAGCAACTTGACTGATAACGGGAGAGTTCCTGAAATGGCACCTTGACACAGGAAGAAATGTTCTACAAAATCTCAATGAACCTCTACTCCTTTCCCATCCTTTATTCTCAACGCCTCTTTGCTCATTACTTTGAGTGCCGAGGCCAGGATTCTTCTGCTCATCCACAGTTGTAGCATGTCAGCATAATTCAGGTACAGTTGTCGGCTTGGAGCCGGCATGGTGATGAATTTTTACCCTGAAAGTCATTGGGTGACAGCAGTGAGATAAGGGAAACAGTCCATCTATCCTTAGTTAGATAGCAGCGCTCACTATGCATGTAGCTCAGGTGTTTGAGAATGAGATCCTGGGTTCAACTAGCTTCTCTCAATAATATGTTATCACCGTAGTTGTTCACAGAAAGCAACTTTATGAGGACAGCGTGTTCCAACATCTAAGGCTCCACAAGCATTTAATTGGCCCGGAGCTGGACGTCATCTTAGGGACTCCTCAGCTGCTCAGCTCACAGCAGCCGCCGAGTGACGGGATTGTGTGACGTCACAATGCAGTGCGAACAGTCACGGTTCCTGTTTGATGCCCTGTCGTTCTTCTATCTCACCTTATGATTCAGAAATTGGAATTCAGTCTGGCCACGTAAACCTCACAATTGTGTATTGGACGCAGAAATTTTAAAAATCTTCAAAGGAAAGATGAGCAAAAACCTTGTGAAATGAAGTCTTCAGCAGCAGAGGCCATTGGGAGAAGAGAGCAGAAACCAGACAAACAGAGGGACACTCTCAGAAACTAAGGCTGGTAAGTTATAGGCACGTGGTTAGTTTTGGCTACTGTTTATGGTGATTAGTGTAAGTAGTTCTTATAACGTTAGTGTTTTTAGTGGTTAGAATTTGTTTTGGTTTTAGTTAAAAATGTAAATCGTCTTAAAGCTATAAACAGTCCACAGATACATTTTATCTATAAATTAACATAGACTAAGATATGGCATAGCAGGTTGTGTGTCTGGACATCAATATGTGGGAATTCCTGGACAGCGAGACTGTTCCCAGCGGAAATGTCTGCAGCAGATGACTCTGTCTCAAATCATTCCAGCTCAGAATCATTGAGCTGAAGTGCTAGTTGGAGACACTCCATCACACAGTGGAGGAGAAGGTGTATCTGAACAGATTTCTCCCGACCTCGGCAACACCTCGTAGAGAGCTACAGGATCAGATCCGGATTAGTGTGACTGATACTGGACTGAGTAAAGGGAACCGAGTTCAGATAGATAACACAATCATATCCAACAATTACACTGCACTTGCTACATGTGAGGATAAGCATTCAGGCGGTCAGAAGCACAGCTCTGGGACAGACAACGGGCTGTATGATTAAATTGGACAGCTCTTTCAAAGAGTCATGACGGGGCGAATGGACATTGCTGTGCTGAAAGTCTTCATGATTCCAACCCCTTTAATAATGTTAAAGGCCTCGTTGAAGTCTCTTAGTCTTTTCCTGAGGGAACAGCCGAAGGAATCCCCAAGTCTTCCTTCTCAAAGTCACTTTCTCAGTTCACTGAGTGCCGAGCCCTGCTTTCTTCTCTTCACCCACACTTGTATCAGGTGCACAGAATGCAGTACATATTTGCAGTACAAAAGGAGATTATTTTACGTCCAGCAAATCATTGGATGGAATGAATAAGATAAGGTTCTCCATCCTTCTATCCTTATTGAGATAAATTTGCTGGGGAAGTAGCTCAGTGGTAAATCCGCGTGCTTTGTATGTATGGAGGGCTGGGGTGCTTTTTTACCAGAGCTTTCAACAGAAAGTTGTTTTATAAGGTCAGCAGGTTCAAGAAAGTGGCTCACTGCCACGTTCTCAAGGGCAATTAGGGATCGGCAATAACTGCTGGCCTTGCCAGCGATGCCCACATCCCATAAACGAATAAAAAATACACCTGAGATTACTGCAACGTTCAATTGGCCCGAGGCTGATCCTCAGCCGTTCAGCTCACCACTGTCGCAGAAGTGACCGGATTGTGTATTGTTGCAATGTACAGCAAAGCCAACACCAGCCTCCAGTGGAAAGGATTGATCTAAATGAGATGTGGGCTGACAGTGAAAACAAATGGAACGACAGTTTCTGCACAATAGAAATACTCTGCCGTTTAACGAAAGACAACAATAGGCAATGGGATTTATCTAGACTCCGGAATGAATTCCGGATAGAAAAAATAAAATGAAAATAAAAGGTTGATACAGAATCATAGATTTGCAGAGAATATAATCAGGCCATGTCGTCCATGGATAGGCAGTGGGAAATATTTAAAGGTCG
Organism: Somniosus microcephalus; assembly: GCF_052327205.1. Lineage (NCBI taxonomy): Eukaryota > Metazoa > Chordata > Chondrichthyes > Squaliformes > Somniosidae > Somniosus > Somniosus microcephalus. The sequence continues at coordinate 61,730 of NW_028226139.1, read as the reverse complement.
CATGAATGAACAAAATAAATTGTTCATCCCTGTCTGACATAAAAATAAAACAAACAAGATGACTCAACCGTGGCTAACAAGGCAAATTAGGGATAGCATATGTCCAATGAGAGGACATATTCATTGGTCAGATAAAGCAGCAAACCTGAGCATTGGGAGCAGTTTAAGATTCAGCACAGGAGAACATAGGGATTAATTAAGAGGGGGGAAATAGAGTATGGGTGTAAGCTTGCAGCGAACATAAAAACAGACTGTAAAACCTTCTATAGATATGTGAAGAGAAACGATTGGTGCAGTCAGAATCAGGAGAATTTATAATGGGGAACAAAGAAATAGCCTAACCATTAAATACATACTTCTTTTCTGTCTTTACAAACGCAGACACAAATAACCTCCCAGAGATGTCAGGGATCATCGGTTCTAATGAGAGGGGGGAACTGAATGAAATCAGTATTTGTAGGGAAATGGTGTTAGGGAAATTGACGGCATTGAAGGCCGACAAATCCCCAGGGACTGATATTCTACATCCGAGGGTACTTGACGAAGTGCCCCTAGAAATAGTAGATGCAATGCGGGTCATCTTCCGAAATTCTGTAGACTCTGGAATAGTTCCCATGGATTGGGGGGTAGCAAATGTAACCCCACAATTTAAAAAAGGTGTTAGAGGGAAAATGGGGAATTATAGACTGGTATGCCTGACATCGGTAGTAGAGAAAATGCAGGAGTCCATTATAAATGATGTAATAGCAGAACACTTGGAAAACAGTGACAGGATCAGACAAAGTCAAGATGCATTTACAAAAGGTAAATCGTGCTTGACTAATCGACTGGTTTTTTTGGAGGATGTAACTGGTAGAATAGATAAGGGAGAACCAGTGGATGTGGTGTATCTGGACTTTCAGAAATCTTTCGATAAGGTACCACATAAGAGATTAGCATGGAATGTTAAAGCACATGGGATTGGACGTAAGGTACTGGCTTCGATAGCGAACTGGTTGGTAGACAGGAAGCAAAGAGTTGGAATAAACAAGACGTTTTCTGAGTGGCAGGCAGTGACTAGAGGGGTACCGCAGCGATCGGTTCTGGGACCTCAATTTTTCCCAATATATGTTAATGATCTAGACAAGGGAACTAGTTGTAATATCACCAAGTTTGCAGCCGAGACAAGTTTGGGTGGGCGTGTGTGCTGTGAGGAGGATGCAGAGAGATTCCAGTATGATTTGGATTGGTTGAGTAATTGGGCAGATGCATGGCAGATGCAGTATAATGTGGATACATGCGAGGATATCCAAATTGGTGGCAAAAACAGGAAGGCTGATTATAATCTGAACGGCAATAGATTTGGAAAAGGGGAAGTGCAACGAGACCTAGGTGTCCTTGTGCACCAGTCACTGAAGGTAAGCATGCAGGTGCAGCAGGCGGTTAAGAAGGCAAATGGTATGTTGGCCTTCAGAGAGGGAGGATTCGAGTACAGGAGCAACGATGTCTTGCTGCAGTTACACAGGGCCTTGGTGAGACCACACCTAGCTTATGGTGTGCATTTTTGGTCACCTTATGTGAGGAAGGATGTTCTTGCCATGAAGGGAGTGCAGCGAATATTCACCAGACTTATACCTGGCTTGGCAGGATTGGTGTATGAAAAGAGCTTGGGTCGATTGGACTTGTATTCGCTAGGCTTTGGAAGAATGAGAGGGGATCTCATTGAATCTTATAAAATTCTAACAGAACTAGACAGCCAAGATGCAGGAAGGGTATACCCGATGGCGGGGGAGTTCGGAACCAGTGTTCACAGACTAAGCATAAGAGGTAAGCCATTTAGGACTGAGATGAGGAGGAATTTCTTCACCCAGGGAGTGGTGAAACTGTGGAATTCTCTACCACAGACGGCTGTTGACGCCAATTCATTAAATATATTCAGGAAGGAGTTAGATATATTTCTTCAGTCTAAAGGGGTCAAGGAATATGGGGAGAAGGCAGGGACAGGGTACTGAGTTTGGATGATCAGCCATGATTTCATTAAATGGCAGATTAGGCTCGAGGGGCCGAATGGCCTACTCCTGCTCCTTCTATGTTTCTATGTGCCAGTCCCGGCTCTTCAAAAGAGCTAAAAATTAGTGTCACGCCTCTGCTCATTCCCCAGGGCCCTGCATTCTGTTTTCAGTATCAAGATTTTATTCAATCCCTCTTGAAAGTTACTATTGAAACTGCTTACAGCACACTTCCAGCAGTGCGTTCCAGTTCTTAAAAACTCGCTGTGAATTTAGCATTGTTATCTCACCTCTAGTGCTTATCCTGTCAACTTAAATCGCTCGCCTCATGTTACCCACCCTCCTGCCATTGGAAACAATGTCTCCCTATCTACCCGATCAAGACTCGTCATATTTTTGAGCCGTTCTATTAAATCTCCCCTTAACATTCGCTGCTCTTAGGAGAACAATCCCAGCCTCTCTTATCTCTTCATAGAAGATGACGTAGTCTTTCCTAAACTCGCGAGGCTTTATTTTAGCATTTCCATGGATTTGCACTGTTTCGATAACGAGCCTCTGTAGCTCTAATTCTGTCTCTCCGCCTCTGTTTTCCCTATAAATGTCCCGCATTAATGAATTGATGCAGAATCAGCGAATAAGTGATAAAGTCGACATGGTTTGGCACGCAGATGACGTCACAATGCATCTGCTAAACATGGCGAAGTACGACGATCATTCTCATTGGTCGATTGATTAATTTTCTCATTAATTCAATGAGCATTGTGATGCGCTATCAATTACTCAAAAGACTGAGGTTAAGCGAGTAACTAACAGGCTTTTATTAACAAGAGAACGAAGGTGTGCCTCGAGTGGTCGACCAGTCCAGAATACAGAGGGACTGCGGAGCAGTCACCTTTATACCTGGACTCGTGGGAGGAGTCAGCCGAGGCATGTACAGACATGTACACAGTGGAATACAAACACACACACAGGCAGGTAGAACAGTGGTTTACCACATTCACCCCTTGTTTAAAAATGAGTCCGGCGGGGTGAAGTGTATTAAAAGTTTGTGTATTGGAGTCTCTCCGGAGGTCTTGTCTGCCGCTGTGATCGACGTGGCGACGGCAGGGGTAGTGAAGCTTCCGGCGTCGAATCCCGCGTAGGCTGGGGCACTGGTGTGTAGTCCTCGTGGGTGTCGAGCGGGTCGCGGGGCCCAGTCATGCCGTCTGCTGGGGTTGGATATTGGATCGTGGGGGGGGGTGGTAGTGGGAAGTGGGTTTCCTGAGGCCCCCGAGGTTGCGAGGCCTCGTATGGAGACTGTGTCCTCCCGCCCGTCCGGGTACACAATGTAAGCATACTGGGGGTTGGCGTGGAGGAGGTCGACCCTCTCGACCATGGGGTCCGTTTTATGGGTCCTCGCGTGTCTTCTCAGTAGGACCGGCCCTGGGGACGTCAGCCATGGCGGTAGTGATGTCCCCGATGTGGACTTCCTTGGGAAGACAAACATTTTCTCATGAGGGGTGGCGTTAGTGGCAGTGCAGAGCAGTGACCGAATAGAGTGGAGTGCATCGGGGAGCACATCCTGCCAGCGGGAGGTCGGAAGGCCCCTAGACTTTAAGGCTAGCAGGGCGGCCTTCCAAACTGTCGCATTCTCTCTTTCCACCTGTCCGTTCCCCCGGGGGTTGTAACTGGTGGTCCTGATTGTGGCAATCCCCCTAGCGAGCAGGTACTGATGGAGTTCGTCACTCATAAACGATGAGCCCTGGTCGCTATGGATATAGCTGGGGAAACCGAACAGGGTGAAGAGGTCGTTCAGGCATTTAATGACCGTGGCACTGGTCATGTCCTGGCAGGGGGTGGCGAACGGGAAACGGGAGTACTCATCAATAATTTTGAGGAAGTACACATTGCGGTCGGAGGAGGGGAGAGGCCCTTTAAAACCAACGCTCAGGCGCTCGAAGGGGCGAGTGGCTTTTATCAGGTGAGCCCTGTCTGGTCTATAAAAGTGCGGTTTGCACTCAGTGCAGACTTGGCAGTTCCTGGTCATGGTCCTGACCTCCTCAATGGAGTAAGGCAGGTTGCGGGCCTTGATGAAGTGGAAGAACCTGGTGACCCCCGGGTGGCAGAGGCCATTGTGGAGGGCTCGCAGTCTATCGATCTGCGCGCTGCCACAGGTGCCACGCGATAGAGCATCCGGGGGTTCATTGAGCTTCCCGGGCCGGTACAAGATCTCGTAGTTGTAGGTGGAAAGTTCGATTGTCCACCTCAAGATCTTGTCGTTTTTGATTTTGCCCCTCTGCTTGTTGTTAAACATAAAAGCAACTGAACGCTGGTCAGTGAGCAGGGTAAATTGTTTTCCGGCCAGGTAGTGCCTCCAATGACGCACAGCCTCCACAATAGCCTGGGCCTCCTTCTCAACAGCGGAGTGTCTGGTCTCCGGCCCCTGGAGGGTTCGTGAACAGGAGGCCACGGGTCTCCCCGCCTGATTAAAGGTAGCAGCCAGTGCAAAGTCGGATGCGTCGCTTTCCACCTGGAAGGGGATGGATTCGTCCACTGCGTGCATGGTGGCTTTGGCAATGTCTTCCTTGATACGGTGGAAGGCTAAGCGGGCCTCTGCCGTCAAGGGAAAAGAGGTGGACTTGATCAGCGGACGGGCCTTGTCTGCATAGTAGGGGACCGACTGGGCGTAATAGTAGACAAACCCTAGGCACCTCTTCAGGGCCTTGAGGCAGTGGGGCAGTGGGAGTTCCATAAGGGGACGCATTCGGTCGGGGTCGGGACCAATGACTCCGTGTTCCACAAAACAGCCAAGGATGGCGAGGCGGGTTGTGCGGAATATGCACTTCTCCTTGTTATATGTCAGGTTTAGGAGTTGGGCGGTGCAGAGGAATTTATCGAGGTTTGCGTCATGGTCCTGCAAGTCATGGCCGCAGATGGTCACATTGTCCAGATATGGGAAAGTGGCCTGCAACGCATTTTGATCGACCATCCGGTCCATCTCCCTTTGGAAGACGGACACCCCGTTGGTGACGCCAAAGGGAACCCTAAGGAAGTGGTAGAGGTGGCCGTTTGCCTCAAAGGCAGTATACTGGCGGTCCTCAGGGCGGATAGGGAGCTGGTGGTACGCTGATTTCAGGTCAATGGTCGAGAAGACGCGGTAATGCGCGATCTGGATGACCATATCAGCTATGCGGGGGAGTGGGTAAGCGTCCAGCAGGGTGTAGGGATTTATTGTCTGGCTGTAGTCGATGACCTGGCGCTGCTTCTCGCCGGTCTTAACGACCACAACCTGGGCTCGCCAGGGGCTGGTGCTGCCCTCAATAATCCCCTCCTTCAGGAGCCGCTCCACTTTGGTTTTAATGAAAACCCTGTCACCGGCACTGTATCGCCTGCTCTTTGTGGCGATGGGCTTACAGTCAGGGGTGAGGTTAGCAAACAGTGGGGGGGGTGACTCTGAGTGTGGAGAGGTTGCACCTGGTGCACGGCGGGCAATTTGGAAGCTGCTGGCTGCGGACTGTGAGTTGGGGGAGGGGTCCACCGTACGCCTTCGTAACACTTTTAAGGTGGCACTGAAAATCTAACCCCAGTAGAACGGCAGCGTAGAGGTGGGGCAGGACCAGAAGTTTAAAATTGTCGTACACAGTCCCATCTACTTTGAGTGTCACCATGCTGTAGCCGTCAATGTCCGCCGACTGGGACTCGGCGGCCATAGTAATCCGCTGGTGTGCAGGCAGGGCTGGGAGAGAGCAACGCCGCACCGTGTCGGGGTGTATGAAGCTCTCCGTGCTCCCAGAGTCAAAAAGGCAGGTTGTTTTATGACTATTTACCTTAATGTTCATTGTGGACCGGGCCAGTTGGTGCAGTCTCGCTTGGTCCAGCGTAACGGAGGCCAGCGTAGGGGTCGGTGTGTCGCTGCGGGTATCAGGTGAGGCGGTGTTGGGTGCCTGCTGCGTCTCGGCTGGCGTCCAAGATGGCGGCGTCCTTGATCCCCATGTGGCTGGGCGCATCCAAAATGGCTGCTGTTCCGGTGGTTCGCACATGGCTGGGGAGGCCCAAGATGGCGGCCCGCACGGCCCACATGCGGCGCTGCTGGGGTTCGGGGTGGCTTTGGCCCTGCAGACACTGGCATAGTGTCCCTTCTTCCAGCAGCCCGAGCAGATCGCATTTTTCGCCGGGCAGCGCGCTCTTGGGTGTTTGGCCTGGCCACAGAAGTAGCATTTCTGGCCTTGGGACACTGCTGCGGTAGTTGGGCCGTTGCTGGGATGTGGCTGGGGTGGCACGGCTCTATGAGACGGTCCTACCGTGTCCCAGGCTGTCATTCCCCGTGGCGTCCACAGTGCAGAGGAGTAGGCATCCATGCCCCGGTAGGCTGCATCCAATGATACTGCGAGTTCAGAGGCCTTGTTGAGGTCGAGGTCACTCTGCTCCAACAGTCGCTGTCGGGTGTAATTGGACCTGTGGCCCGCCACAAAAGCGTCCCAGATTAGTTCCTCTGTGTATACGGCGGCCTTTACATCCTTACAACAACAGGCCCGGCCAAGCACAGACAGTGCCTGAAGGTATTCCTTGGTCGATTCCCCAGGTTGTTGTTTACGACTCCCCAGGTGGTGCCTGGTGTACACCTCGTTCACTGGGAGCGTGTACTGGTCCTTGAGGAGCTTGAGATCAGCCGTGTATGAGGTCGCGTCCTGGATGACCGAGTACGCTCGGTGGTTCACTTTGGAGGTCAGGACATCCAGTTGGTCCTCATCCGATTTGACCGTTGCAGCGGAGGCGATCAGGAACCTTTCAAAGCACTTAAGCCAGTGAGCAAACTTGGTGGATGCGTCCGCCTCCCGATGCTCTAAGTCCAGGCATGCTGGTGTGAGGTTCTTCTCCACTATAAAAAATCTTGTTAATAAAATTGATGTGCTATCAATTACTCAAAAGACAGGTTAAGCGAGTAACTAACAGGCTTTTATTAACAAGAGAATGAAGGTGTGCCTCGAGTGGTCGACCAGTCCAGAATACAGAGGGACTGTGGCGCAGTCACCTTTATACCTGGACCCGTGGGAGGAGTAAGCCGATGCATTTACAGACATGTACACAGTGGAATACAAACACACACACAGGCAGGTATAACAGTGGTTTACCACACATTGGTTATTAACCATGTGTCTGGGACCAGATGAATGTTTAACTATTCGCGTCTTGCGGCAAAAATATAACAGACCGTGTGGAAATGAATCAATTACATTCTGTAAGTTTCTTTCGGATCACTGGGTCAAAACTGCACATGCCAGGAGAAAACGAGCTGAGCTAATGTTTTTGGTGCGGGACTAGATCAGAACATCCTGCTCTCTCCACAGACGCCGACTGAAGCGTTGTATGTTTCCAGCAGATGCTAGTATTTAGATTTTTGCTCAACAGGTTAAAATGGCCTTTTGTTAAATTGGGAAACGCTAACCCTAACCCTAACGCTAACCCTAACCCTACCCCAACCCTACGCCTAAACCCAACCTTAAAAATTGAGTTTTTTCTCATCTTCTCTAGGGGGCAACATTTTAATATTAGAGAATCTTTGAGGAACTACAAGAGAACACTCGTGAATCAAACTTTTAATCCAAGTTGGAGAAAGCAAACCATTCAACATTTAATGGGTTAGTTGTTAAATCAATTAAGTGATAATTAACAAACACCTAAAGAAATAAGCATTAAAATGTCTGCCGGCACAAGCGCAAAATGGGCGGTGTCACTTCACGCCCCACCCAATCTTCAGTTTTATTGAAGTGAATGCAACTGAATATCCGATATGGTGTAAAGCGGGCGGCCGATGTGACCCCTGGATGTCATTTTCGCGACAGTTATAAAAGTTAAATGCAACAGCTGCTTCAGCCTGGAATTGAGACGTTTTACTGCGGTCGGATGAGCATAGTGACTGCGTGAATCTAACTCAACTGTTCCAGTGATATGTACAGGGTCACTGAGAGCCGATATCAGCCGCCTTCCCCTCACTTTCACTTCATGGAGGCAGGTGTAATATCCTTCTTGGGCGTGATTTTCATTCGTGATGGTGAAGGTGCCTGAATGCTCCCAGCAGCAGCAGGCTGGACATCCGCATAATTCGCCTCGCCATGTCTGGAGAAGAAAAATGCGAGGCCCAGAAGATCTTGGGGGCTTGTGCAGTTAAAGGTGACTTCTCCACTCTTTAGAACAACACTGGAACCCACTCATAGATTGGGTTTGGGTAGACCGGCAATTCGAAAGGAACATTTAGTGACCATCGATTTAAAATGCAATACAGACTCATTCTTGTGAACCAAAATATGACTGGGCTGGAATTTTGTATACAGGGCATAATTACAAAGTTTGCAGATGACCCAAAACTGGGAAAAATATCGAGCAGCGAAGAGGACAGTAACAATCGTGAGGAACACATAGACAAACCGCTGAAATGTGGAGAAAAAGGCAGCTGAAATTTAACGCAGAGAAGTGTAAAGAGAAGCATTTCGGTAGGAATAAAGAGGAGAGACAATATTGGGGGTAAAATTGGTTTGCGACCCTTTGGGACACAAACTTTGCTTTTTAGCGCCCCAAAAATATTAACGCCCCCACGCCCAAAATTCAATGGTAGCGCACAAAGAGGGAGGGTTTACTCCAGGCAGTTTGGGGAAAGCCCCCCACCTCTTGCTGCGCTACGAGTGAATATCAATGAGGTAAGCTGTGGCATGTCACACCACGATACTGCAGGATGCCTCACCTTATTAAAGGGGCGGGTACGAGCACAGCGTGACCCGGGGCCAAGCCGGGACAGAAGGGATAGGAGTGCCAGACTCATGGGCATAGAAATTCAGTATAGCCAGTTTTGGGGCGGTAAAGTCGGGCGGGCGCTAAAGTTTGCGCCCGGTGCAATGTCGAGGGCACTTCGCCGATATTCAGTAGCTTCGCCCTAAGAGGTTGCTGGAGCGCTAAAACTGGCGATGCACGACAATCTTTAGGCGCTAAGCCGGCGGTGCTGAGGGATAGTGCCGAGGCCGGGCGCAGCGCAGGTGCGGTCATTTCTTGATTGACAGCAGACATCGTGGCGCCGGCCAGCTCTTAAAGGGGGAAGGGTCGACTTGGTCTGCTGCAACGGCCTGCACACTGCAGCCTTCCAGCTAGGCCTGAACACAGCTGGTGAGCAGAAGGAGCCATGGCAATGGTACAGAAGGCCCGTGAGCGTGCCCTGCGCTTCTCAGCCCATGACTTGAAGGTGATGGTGACGGCCTTGGAGAAGAGACAGCACATCTTGTTCCCGGACACTGGCAGGAAGCCTCCCACCAGCATCTATAGGAAAGCCTGGAGGGAGGTCGCCCGCAGGGTGTCGGCCACTGGCGATGCCCCCAGGGACAATGTCCAATGCCGGAAGAAGTTTAATGACCTGACCAGGATTGTCAGGGTGAGTACCCTTTCCAGTCTCCTCCTCATCCTTGCATGTACACCTGACATGATGGGCAAAGGGACCTGAAAGCCCTAATGGCCAGCCCTCAGCCAGCAGCTATGGGACAGTCATGAACATCCATTGCACATTCTGCACTTTACACCATGGGAGGCAGTGCACACCACATCAGGGCTACACACTGGCCAAGCTATTCCACCATGGGAGGCAGTGCACACCACATCAGGGCTACACACTGGCCAAGTTATTCCACCATGGGAGGCAGTGCACACCACATCAGGGCTACACACTGGCCAAGCTATTCCACCATGGGAGGCAGTGCACACCACATCAGGGCTACACACCGTACTTACAGGCTGTCCTTTCTCTTGCAGGCAAAACTTGCAAACAACCGAAGGCACCAGGAGGAGACCGGGGGAGGCTGCCCCCAGATCCAAGAGCTCACTCCCCTGGAGGAGCGCGTGAGTCGCCTCATGGGAGCTGGGGTGATTGGGCCCGTCGCCTGTGGAGATGCCGACCCTCTTCTGGGCCACAATGGTAAGGACATCACCTTTTGGACCTCTCTCGGCGCACTTGCGCATCCGATCTACCTCCTTTGCCACTGTCCGACCAATGCGCTGAATGCCACCAGTCATGCCTCCCTCGCTGACGCCCTCTCCTCACTCTAAAGCTACGCTTGTGCCTTCCTGCTTTCAGCTGGTGACGAGGAGCTCCCTGAAGCTGCCAGTGACAGCCCCTCCGAAGAGGAGGAGGAGGAGGAGGAGGAAGAGGAAGGCGGACCATCAGGGCAGCACTCAGATCCGGCTGCAGATGCCGAAGTAGTGGGCACGTCTTCCCTGGAGGAGAGCCTGGAGGATGTGTCAGAGGGGAGTGGAGCTGCTGGGACCAGTGGCATCCAGCAACCCAGGAGGACAGCGGTTGGTCCGCGGCCTTCCCCCCAGAGGGGGGAAGGATCGGAGGGGAGTGCAGTTGCTGGGCCTAGTCGCCACCGGCAACGTGGCAAGGGTCGGCCAGCTCGGCCCCCTGCTCCCCAGCGGGCGAATCCGGACTCCAGTCCGAACACGTTCAACTCAAAGGAGGTGCGCCACCTCGATCAAATGGCCCAGGATTCGGATCGCTGGCACACCAAGCTGATGTGGGTAGTGGCACAGATGCCTGAGGCAATCGAGTCCGTGGCTAGTAGTGTGCGCGACTTCAGGGCCTCACATGCCGCGAGTGGCCGGCTGATCAGTGATGCCGTCCAGACAGTGGCTGTTCTGTTGTGGTCGCAGACCAGGGCAACAGGGGCACTCACTGCTGCCACATGCGCTGCGTCAGCCAGGCATCGCCTGGACACCCGCCGCGCTGCAGCAGCACATCGGGCTGCCCTTCGGCAGATTGGTGTGCATGCTGCATTGCGGGCCCGGGCGAGTGCCAGAGTGCCACATCACCAGCCAGCGCCTCCCATCAGCCAGAATGCACACATTCCTCCAGCCGTCACCACCACTCCCCCATTGGAGCCTCAACGGCAAGCGGCTGCGAATGATGTTGGCCCGGCACAGCTGCGCCAATCACCAGCTGGCCCCTCGAGGGCCAAACCCCATCTAGGCCGCCCCCCAAGTGCATCTGCCGGAAGGACATCTGACCCTCAGGAGCCTTCCCCCAGCCTGGCAGCAACCACTGGGCAGAGCTTGCGGAGGAGCAGCAGGCCGGGCAGGGGCCCCAAAAGGCTCGACAAGGTCTCGGCCTCGCGGCCCAATAAGTAGACGGTGTGGCCAAGTGTTATTCTATATGGCGATGCCTATGTTTCATTTGGGGATGGTTGTTTTGTTTCTGGGGATGTTTTTTGGGTTAAGGCCGTGGATGAATGCCATTTTTGTCCAAATGTTCAGTTATTCCTCCCCAGGTTGTGGGAGTGAGTCATTTGATGTACTGTTTTTTGGGGCCGTTGAATGTTTCTTGGTTTCATGTGTAAAGGGGTTTCATTTGTCTAAAATAAAGATTTCTCTTTATTCAGAGAGTGTCCATGTTTGTTGTTGTAAGTATTTGTTGCCTTCGCCGGCTGAGGGCTTGCGGAACAGCTGCGTTCATTTTCCTTCATGGCCACAAGACATTCCCTGACAGGGGGCTTAGAAGTGACGTTCAATAAGCCGCCGACGGACGGCCCTTGGACCTTCTCGCTCCCTCCTGGGATGATACTCCTCCTCCTCCTGCTCCTCCTCCTCAAGCTCCTCCTGCTCGTCCTCCTGAGGTGGTGGTCCAACGTGAGGTGGCAGTGCCTGAGTCCTGCGGAGAGCCAGGTTGTGCAGCATGCAGCAAACAACGACGAGTTGGGAGACTAGGTCTGGCGAATACTGCAGAGATCCGCCGGAACGATCCAGGCAGTGGAACCGCTGCTTGAGGACGCCAATTGTTTGCTCGATTATGTTCCTGCTCGCTTGATGACTCTCGTTGTATGCCTCTTCAGCAGGGGTCCTGGGCACGCGGAGTGGGGTCATGAGCCAGGTACACAAAGGGTAGCCTTTGTCCCCGAGAAGCCATCCTCTTGGGGGAGGCTGTGCCTCGAATATGTCACGCACAGTTGTCTTCCGCAGGATAAAGTCATCGTGGCTGCTGCCTGGAAAGCGGGCATTGACAGCTAGCATGCGCTGCTTGTGGTCACACACCAGCTGCACATTGAGGGAATGGTAGCCCTTCCGGTTGCGATAATCCTCGGCATGCTCCACAGGTGCCCGCAAAGCCACATGCGTACAGTCAATGGCGCCCTGCACCAAGGGGAAGGCCGCGAATCTTGCAAATCCCAGTGCACGCTGATGCTGCCTCTCCAGGGCCATGGGGAAGGAGATGAATTGGCGTCTCCTTCTGAAAAGGGCATCGGTCACCTGGCAGATGCAGCAATGCACGGCGAACTGGGATATGTTAGCAATGTCCCGAGCAGCGGATTGGAAGGAGCCGGTGGCATAGAAGTTCAAGGCCACCGTCACCTTAGCGTCCACCGACAGAGACGTCCTGCTCCTGAGCTTTGGATGCAGATCTCTGTGAAGCAGATGGCAGATCACTGCAACCACCTCCTTTCGGAATCTCAGCCTTTTTACACATCGCGCGCCACTCATGTTGAGGTAGGAGCGCTGCTGGCCGTATGCCCTGACTGGGTAAGGTCTATGTTGCCGACGCCTGTTGCCCCCTCTGCATCTAGCCAGGGCTACCCCTCTCACCCCGCGTCTGCGAGCCCTACGGACATGATGCTGAAACTCAGCGTTGGCACCCCATGCAGCCCCCATAATATGCTGCCAAACAGTCAAATATCCAAGAGGCCACTTGCAACGCTCTGGCCTGAAGCCAATAATACCTGAGCTGGTGTTGGCCCAAACCAGAAAGCTCTCTTCCTTGGTCTCTCTCCAGAAATCCGTTGCACAAGAGTGTTTGCCGCAAAATGGCTGCCCTTTATAGTGCAGGGTAAGTGCCCTTTAATTTGCGCTCCCCGAGGACTGCGTCAGCTCTGTTGCGTTCCACTAAACAAGCATTCAGGCCGTCGGCCGCACAATGGGGCGGTTGCACTGAAGTTCTGGATCGGGGCGCGCAAAGGGCGTTGCACGAGGATATGACGTCATTTTCTGCGCGCGCAGGTGAGCGTGCGCTAAGACTTTGCGTCGGTGCTAAATGTCTACTTAATTTTGGGTGAGGCACAGATCGCGCTGCGCCCGGACGCGCTACACGCATAGCGCCCGAAATTCACTTCTCTTAAGGCGCTAACGGCTGGCGCAACCAACTTAATTTCTAGGCCATGGTGTGCAGCCAGCATGCCGCGGGGGGTGGGGGGCGGATTCACAGGAGACCGGGTAAAGCAATGCAGGCAGGTGCTGTCAGACGGCCAGGAAGCAAAAATGGTTTCCCGGCACATCCCCTTTAAATCACATCACCCCAGCCGTAGGTTGGCCCCCTTCACCCTGTCGGACATAGTGTCCAACTGGAATTCAGGGGGCACAACTGAACATCATGGCAGGGGTGCGAGCAGGGCCCTGCTAACCGCTCGCTGAATTTCGCGGGAGGCATTAGCAGCACCACGCCCAGGCGCTAGTTGATTTACGCCCAGTTAGCACCCCCTTACCGCGCAAATGGTAGGCAGAAGTCAACCAAATTTTGCCCCCAATATAACGTAAAAGGCACAAATTTAAATGTGTTTCAGGAACAAAGAGCCCCGTGGCTGGTTACATACAAATCTTTGGAAGAGGCAGCACAATTTGAGAAAGCTGTTAAAAAATCTTTAGCAATAGTGGCATAGAGTACAAAAGTGAGGAAGATATGTTCAACCTTTATAAATCACCAGTTGCACCCCAGCTGAGGTGTTGTGCCCAATATCGGATATCACACTTTAGGAAGGATGTCAAGGATATGTCTAAGAGTCTAAGTGGATAGCTCTTTCAAAGAGCTGGCACATTAACGATGGGCCGAACGGCCTCCTTCTGTGCTGTTTCATTCTTTGATTAATGGTGTCGCTGGCAGTAAAGCGTCAGTCTGTCTGTTCAGGTTTAAGCATTGCAGACATAAGCTGAGCGCAGCGTTCTTCTGTGAATATTAAACAATGCCCCTTTGAAATAATGGTGATTTATTTTTTAAATTACCAAAGGTATTGAATAGACATATTAACAATGTCTGCTCCCCATCACTCACCCTAAATAGTGGCCCTCACAGGCTCGCTGTGCCGGGATTCTAACCAGCTGCTATTGACGGAGTCTCCATATCGGCATCGGTGCCGCCCTCCTCCGTTTGTCCCAGTAACCGGGAATGTTCCAATGTTGTCCTTGGTGATAATTTGAGAAGAGTTCAGCCTTTGATTATCTTCGTAAATGTAGATTCGTCGGTGATCCTCTCTGTTCACTGTACGGGTAATGATGGCCCTTTCACTCCCTACCTACACCCCAGTCGGTTGAACAGGTGATATCACTGGTGGTGATGCAGGAGCTGTGGTAAAATCAATGAAACGAACAATCACATTTCATCTGTGGATTTTCATGCACTCTGACAGTTTGGCAACTCAAAGTATTGTGAAGTGTTAAAGGTAATGTTTGCATCGAGGACTGCGATGCTACAAAAGGGGGTTTGACGCTTTCGTTGGCAGAATGAATCAGACATGCGACAGAAAACAAGTCAGCTGCAGATCTATTTCCTAAACAAGCGTTCAGCATTGAAAATTCACTTTGGGATCCCAGGGGACGAAAGGGATTGCGTTGGTTTGAAATTCACATTTCTTCGAATTTAGTCGAGGGATAAAGTGATTAACAACTGTGCAGGTCTCAGTTAACCAGCGCAGCCTTATATAATGCTGGGCTCTGTGGCTGCTGGCAATTCCGGCAATTATTGACCATGCCTTGTTGGCCATTGAGAAGGTGGTGGCGGTCCGCCCCATTAAACATCGGCAGTCTGTATGCTGAAGGTGTACCCACAGTGCTCATAGGTCAGGAGTTCCAGGATTTTAATCCAGCTACGATTAAGTAATAGAGTCATAACAACAACAACAACAACAACAACAACTTGTATGATATAGCACCATTAATTTAGTAAAACGTCCCAAGGCGCTTCTCACGAGTCTGATAAGACAAAATAATTGACACCGAGTCACATAAGGAGAAATTAGGGCAGGTCCAAAATGAAGGTTTTGAGGAGCACCTTATAGGAAGTGAAAGAGGTAGAGAGACGGAAATGTTTATGCAGGAAATTCCAGAGCTTAGGGCCAAGGCAACTGAAGGCACGGCCACCAATGGTTGAGCGATTATAATCAGGGATGCTCAAGGGGACAGAAATATAGCAGCAGAGATATCTCGGGATTTTCTGGGGCTGAAGGAAAATACAGAAATAGGAAGGGGCGAGGCTGTGGAGGGATTTGAACCTAGAGATTAACATTTTGTTATCGAAGCATTGCTTACCCGTTCGTATGTAGCTCAGCGAGCACCGAGGTCGTGGGTGAACTGGACTTGGTGCAAGTTAGGACCCGGGGAGACGAGTTTTGCCTCATCACTAGGGTAGATGTAGAAGACAAGCCAGGAGTGCATTGGATTAGTGAGGTCTAGTGATAAGAAAGGCATGGATGAGGGTTTTGGCAGCTTATGAGTTAAGACCGAGGCAAAGGCAGGCGATGTGACGGAGGTGGAATTAGGTGTTCTTATTTGTGTCATGGATCTGTGGTCAGAATATCATTTGAGGGTAAAATATGACACCGATGTTGCGAACAGTGCAGTCCACACTCAGAAGGATGATAGGGAGAGGGATGAAGTCATTGGTAAGGGAACGGAGTTGGTGGCGGGGACCGAAAACAATGACTTCCCAATATTTAATTGGAGACGATATATGACCAAGTATGGTTGGTGTGTAAATTGGAGGCGATCTAGCAGAGATAGTGTACCTGTTGTCCTTGCTAATGGGTGATGTTGGTCGCGGGTTTCAGAGTTGCTGTCGACATCAAATCCAGTTAAGTATATGGAGAAACACAATATAATTAAGCTTTTATATCGCCAATTGCTACTTATTGCAGAAAGAAATGAACAATTCGTGGTTCTGATAAGTTTTCACTGCTTATGAACCGATCTTATATTCATATCACTGAGAGTTAATACCCATTGTGAACTTCGTTAATTTAGCGCAGTTTTATTTGTTAAACCGTTACATGCCGTCATCTGATTGGAACATGTTTTTAAAATTGAATTCGTTTATCACTGAAATGGATCCTTAATTATCAGTTTTGCAGGAGACGCAAATTAAACCTTTATATTGGCCAATGCACAATATTACATAGTGAAATAGAGGCGGAGACTGAAGTCAGAAACTTCTGAGCAAGTGTAATATATATACCGAATGTGCAAAACAGCGGGAGATATACCAGAATTAAGTGAGGGAATTGAACATCAAGACTTGTGCAATTAATTTAATTAAAAAAGCACGAAACATCGCTTTTCCATATTTCAATGAACAGATGCTACAATTTGGTTGGACTGATCTGCACCTTATGCATTTCCAGAGTTCAGTGAGGAGTGGGAATTGCAGCAAAAACGGAACGACAGCTGATAAGTCTCACCCGTTAAATGAACTGTATTCAGCTGACCATACACTGCCCAGGTCATTCATTCGCTCACTCATTTATGTCTGTTTGTCTGCCTAGCTCTCTCTCTCTCCATTTATTTATCTATCGATCTAACTGTCTCTCTGTCTCCATAAGAAAACATGTCATGTAAATCACCGATTAGGTTTGGCCAACTCAAAGTCGTTATGAAAAAATAAGCAAGTGCAGAGAAGTTACAATTTGCAACAAGTAATATTCAAAGAAAACTTAAATTCAGGTTCATTTCCACGAACTCTGGTGAGGTCAATCGTCTAACAAATTAGGGAAACAATGTCAAATCCATAAGACATATAGATTACAACAATTAAACTGCATTTGAGTAATTCCAAAAGTGAATGCTTTATAAGTTTACATATCGTTGTGGATGGGAATCATAAGGGAAAATATTTGTCTCTCTTTTACACACACAAACACACACTGAAGATTTTGATAGCAACAAGTATAGAGATTTATTTTATTCACGTTTGATATCAAAATCAAGTCATTCCAATTTGGTGCGCTTTCAAACACTTCACTAGAAATAATACCACATGTTATCTTTAATGTCGTCTGTTTACACAGCAGTCGCTTCATCGCCCCTTTCGACAGTATGTGTGTCAGCAATAACATCACCTACTCTAAGAGAAAGTAAATGGGTATCGACAAGTCTGCTCAAGCAAGTGATAGACTGTCACTGATATCTTTAGGACACTAATCGACCTTGTAATTGGATGCTATTCGGGCGCACAATTCCAGATCACAGAACCTATTTCCAGTTGGCATAATTTTCGGTCAGAATTTTGCGTGAAAATTTCCTGTCTCAAATTAACATTTCAACATTGCCAATTAACGGTTGCAAAGTCAACCGTCATGATAAAATTATATTTAATAGCCACGAAGTGGCGCTCTGCAATAAATTCTAAATCCTACCTCCATTCGTCATTGCCATTTTTTTAATTCACTAAACAGCTTATGTCGATCATGTGATTATCAGCAATGCCACCAACCATGTACTGCCATTATTACAGCACTTGTGTATATGTGCGTGTGTGTGTGTGTGTGTGTACATTTCCTGTACAACTTCCGGCTGCCATGATTTCTGGCCACCCTCTTGTGGGAGCATTTAGTAGTGAACCTCCCTGTGAAAACAGTTGTGTGTAATCATGCAGTAGTGGACTGTGGACCGTCGGTGGCGCTGTCAAGCGGGAGCGCCACATTTCACAGTTTAAACCCTGTCGATACCTTGAATATATAAAAATCGTAATCATCACCTGATCTTGGATCACATCACAGGCCACTTCCTAGCTATGTCAATTACATGTTATGTTATTTTTTCAGCATGTGTTTTTCTGACCAACTCAGATGCACTCTATGTTTTATGCTAAACCTAGCTGAGTCAGTTCGTAATTGATTGTTTGATAATGGATGAGCTCCATCGATAGTAGTTAAAGGTTGAGGTTTAGTATTCTCTTTGTATTAGTGGAAAGGGATAATAGTCATGTTACCACTGAATATATCTGCATTGACACATTTTGGGCGGCAAAGTGATTATTCAATGTTAAACGGCAAAGCTGATAAAATGAAGTTGCAGACATCCAACAGGGTTGAAATAAGTTACTCAGGAATTTGCAAATAGGTGTAAAAGGAATATCGAACATTCTGATATGTGGGAACGGGGCTGACATGTAAAACTCCAACGTTCTGTCGCAATTCGCAATTACAGCTGCTTTAAGTAATTAACAATAAAGTACAATATATTTTGAATGAGATGTAATCGGTGTAGACAATTTAGAGAAATTTGAAAGGCCGAATCTGACTGCATTAATTCCATAGTTATTTACAACTCCATCATTAGCTTTTAGTTTCCCGCCAACCTTCACCATTTTGGTAACTTTTGAAAGTAATTCAATTTGTGCAACAAGTTTCTAAGTCAGGAATCATTTAGTGCAAACCGCGAAAGCGAGGAACAACACAAAGTTTGCGTTTTTCTGGCGGTAGTATTAAACATGTATAATAGCTGGAACAACTCCAAAAAGTTACCTGTGTTAACTAGATAAATATTATCCTGTTTTACGGCGAAATACTGCAAGAAAAATTACAACAACATATTTCAGATTAAATGCACAAACAATTGCACAAAATCTCGTGTATCTGGGTTTTGCACAGTGGCTCTGGGAGAGGGCGGCTTGCTGACACACACAGTTAACAACAATTTAATTCACGCCCCTCAAACAAATGAGGTAGAATTATCGAATTTAAAGGACAATCCACAGCCTAGTGGGAAAAGGCAGCGTGTTGATGAGAGAATTTCTTTCAATCCTTCAGCACATCATATCATTGAATGCGGCTGAAGGTCCTGGCAACATAGTCATGTGTGACTGATTGATCCATTGATTGTTTCATTGAGCGATTGCCCTTTAACTATTTCACTCAGGCATTCTTTGATTCAGTGATTGATTTATTCTTTCTTTATTATATTCATTTATTCGCTCATTCATTCATTAATTCATGCATTCATTCATTATTTTGGCCATTCATTCATTCGTTCAATCACTCTTTCTTAATTTATTCGCTCATTCGTTCTGTAATTGATAAATACAACATATGATTCAGCCTAAATGGAAAGGAAGCGAGCACATTGACTGTGTGAATCTCACTGACCTCTTACAGTTATACGTATAGGGTTGCTCAGAGCTAATGTTAGCTGTTTCCATCCAGAATCCCCTTATACAGACAGATGTAAATTTCTCCTTCAGCATGATCTGTATTCCTGAAGGTGAAGGTGGCAGAATTGTTCTGTGCACTATTCAAAAAAGGTGGTAGGGAGAAAACGGGGAATTACAGACCGGTAAGCTTGACAACAGTAGTGAGGAAAATGCTAGAGTCCATTATAAAAGATGTAATAGCAGAACACTTGGAAGACAGTGACAGGATCGGACAAAGTCAACATGGATTTACAAAAGTTAAATCGTGCTTGACTAATCTGGAATTTTTTGAGGATGCAACTATTAAAATAGATAAGGGAGAGCCAGTGGTTGTGGTGTATTTGGACATTCAGAAGGTTTTCGAAAAGGTCCCGCATAAGAGATTTGCGTGTAAAGTTAAGGCACATGGGGGCAAGGTATTGACTTGGATAGGGAACTGGTTGGCAGACAGAAAGCAAAGAGTTGGAATAAACGGGTCTTTTTCCGGGTGGCAGGCAGTGGCTAGTGGGGTCCCGCAGGGATCGGCCCTTGGCCCCCAGCTATTCACAATGGCCCAGAAATTCGGATCTCCACGGGTGAGTACGCACGGGTCACTCACCTGTAGGCCCGATGGAAGTGCCGGTTTCCTGCATGCATTGCGCATACGTGGGAAACCGGCACTTCCATTCCTCTGAAAGCAGGGATTCAGAGGTCGAACACGTGCGCAGGAGAGGCTGCGCATGCGTATCAAACTTAGGTTATTTTTACAGGTTTTTCCGTGAGGCTAAGTCTCCAGAATTTAGAAATGTAAAAAGCAGGCGTAAGGCCTGCTTTTTAGAAGATAAGTGGTGAATTAATTTAAATTAAAACATTTTTTCCTGAGGTTTATTATTTATAAATACTTTTAAGAAAGCTAAATTTATTTTTTGGCCCGATAGAATATAAAATTATTTCGTTCAAAAATTTAAATTATTGTTCAAAATAGTTATTTCATGTAATTTATGTTTTATTTAAAAATGTGATGTTTTTATTAAAATTTATTTGAAGGTTTAGTGCTATTTAGGACCGTAGTATTTAGAAGTCCTGACAGCATTTCCTGTCAAGACTTATGAATGGAGCATTCCCTGCTCCGATTGGCTCCCCATGGCCCACGTGGTCCCAGCGGACGCATCTAACGAACTGTGCCCCAGAGATACGCAAGCACTGCGCGCCGGCAGCTGGAACAGGCCACGGATCGGATATCCACGGGGGACAAGAGCTCAATGGCCGGTGCGCTAGATAAGTGCAGATCGGGGGCTTGCACCCGCGGGAAGCCCCCGACCCGAAATTATTCATGATCTAGAAAAGGGAACTAGATGTAATATATCCAAATTTGCAGGCGACAAATTTCTGCCTCCTCTTTCTCTGCATCTGCACTTACTTAAAGCCTGTTATACCTCTAAATTTTGCCAGTTCTGACGAAAGGTCAGCGGCCTGACAAGTTAACTCTCTGTCTCCCTCCATTAGCCTGACCATCTGAGTATTTCCAACATTTTCAGTTTTAATTTCAGGTGGACAGAGAGTCACAGAGTTATAGAGTTATAACAGCACAGAAGGAGGCCATTCGGCCGATCAAGTCCATGCTGGCTCTCTGCAGAGCATTCCAATCAGTCCCATTACTCCGCTCTATCCCCGTAGTCCTGCAAGTTTATTTCGCTCAAGTGCCTATCCATCCTCCCCTTGAAAGCATTGAGAGTCTCCACTTCCACCACTTCCGTCAGCAGCGAATTACAGGTCATCACCGCTAGCTGCATATAAAAATTATTTTCCTGGGCATTTCATGCCAGAGAGCTAACATCAATGGTAGTGAAATTAATGGAAAAATTTCTGAGGGACAGAATTAGTCTCCACTTGGAGAGGCAAGGATTAATCAAGGATAGTCAGCATGGCTTTGTCACGGATAGATCAAGTCTAACCAAATTGATTGAATTTTTCGATGGGTTGACAAGGCGTGTGGATGAGGGTAGTGCAGTTGATGTAGTCTACATGGACTTCAGTAAGGCTTTTGACAAAGTCCCACATGGGAGACTGGAAAAGAGGATAAGTGTCCATGGGATCCAGGGTAATTTGGCACGTTGGATCCAAAATTGGCTTCGTGCCAGGAGGAAGAGGGTGATGGTCCGAGGTTGTTTTTGTGATTGGAATCCTATGTCCAGTGGTGTACCGCAGGGATCGGTGCTAGGTTATTTGCTCTATGTAGTGTACATTATGATTTAGATATGAATATAGGAGGTAAGTTCTCAGATGACACGAAAAAGCGAGGAGGGAAGCCTTCGGCTAAAGCACGATATAGACGGGATGGTTAGATGGGAAGAATAGTGGCAAATAGAATTTAACCTTGAAAAGTGTGAGGTGATGCCTTTTGGGACGAAAAACAAGGCTGAGGGGGGATCTGATTGAGGTGTTCAAAATTATGAGGGGCATAGTTAGGATAGATAGAAAGGAACTGTTCCCCTTAATAAATGGGTCAATATCCAGAGGGTATATTCTCAATGTAAGGGGCAGGATGTTTAGAGGGGATATGAGGTAAAGCTTTTTCACAGACTCACCGGCTGCAGAGGCAGGGAGATCGGCCCTGGGTGGAGACTGCGCGCAGAGGCCGAGGATTTAATGAGCGGGGAGAGAGAGAGCGGGCCAGACACACCGGCAGCTGCGGCAGCGAGAGCAGCCCTGGGGGGAGACCGAGCGCAGATACTGAGTGCAGTTTAAACAGAGTGCTGCGAGTTGGGTGAGTCAGGGTGTTAGGTGAGGAATGAAAGAATGAGCTCCTTTGATTCGTCTTTGTTTTTCCGATCTTTTCACCCTGTAGGAATTGGTTCTCACTGTACACAAAGGAAAGAGTCCAAGAGCAGGAGCAGGCATGCAGCAACTGCGAAACAGCTAAAGTGACGTCATAACCAGGGAAGGAGCTGATTGGTAAGTAGGACCTGGTGAGTATTTCTACAGTCCAGACGTTAAAGTCAAGGTAAGGTCTCTAATTTAGAGTAAGTAGGGTTTAAATGGAAGTAAGGTCCCTAGTGTATATAATATCCTTTAATTTAAAGGAATTAAATGGAGTAAATTAAGGGTAAGACATGGCTGGGCAGCTCGGCACCGTGGAGTGCTCCTCCGGTGCTCTGTGTGAAGTCAGGGGCACTTTAGGTGTCCAGGGCGAACACCGGTGCAGGAATAGACTCCAGCTGCAGCTACTCGAAATCGGCGTTTTGGAGCTGCAGCTGTGGCTTAAGACCCTGTGGAGCATCCACACAGCTGAGATCTTCGTGGATAGCAAGTCTGACGAGGTGGTCACACCACAGGTAAAGAGTTCACAGGCAGACAGGGATTGGCTGACCGCCAGACAGATTAAACGTACAAGGAATGTAATGAAGCAGTCCCCTGGGTCCATCTCCCTCTCCAACAGATTTCCGTTTTGGATGCTCCTGGTGATATGGTTTCTCAGGGGAATGCAGCAAGAGCCACGTCTGTGGCACTATGAGTGGCTCAGCTGCACAGGAGGGGAGGAAAAAAGTGGGAGAGCAATAGTTATATTGGATTCTATCATAAGGGGAACAGATAGACGTTTCTGTGGCCGCACACGTGACTGCTGATTGGTATAATGCCTCCTAGGGCCAGGGTCAAGGACGTCACTGAACGGCTGCAGGGTTCTTTGAAAATGGAGGGTGAACAGACAGAGGTCGTGGTTAACATTGGTACCAGCGACATGGGTAGAAAGAGGGATGAGGCCCTACAACAAGAATTTAGTGAGTTTGGTAGCAGTTTAAAAAACAGGACCTCAAAGATAGTAATCTCTGAATTACTCCTGCTGCCACATGCTAGTGAATATAGTAATAGGAGGATAGAGAAGATGAATGCGTGGCTAAAGAGTTGGTGCAGGAGGGAGGGCTTTAGTTTCCTTGATCACTGGGTCTGCTTCTGGGGAAGGTGGGACCTGAACAATTCGGACGGATTGCACCTGAACAGGAACGGGACCAACATCCTTGCGGGGTGCTTTGTAAGTATTGTTGGTGGCCCGTTTATACTAACTTGCCAGGTGGATTGGATGAGGAGTGGAGCTATAGTAGAAGGTGATGCACAGTCAAATATAGAGCAAAAAATGTCAGCCTGGAAGGCTGAGCAAATATGTAAAAGCACAAGGATGTATGGCAAGGCTGGATGGCATTTATTTTAATGCAAGGAATGTTGCGTGTAAAGCAGATGAATTGAAGCTGTTGATGAACACATGGGAGTATGATATTGTTGCTATCGCAGAGACATTGTTGAGGGTGGGGCAGAACTGGCATCTCAAGATTCCGGGTTATATGATCTCCAGGAGAGACAAAGTGAGGTGTAAAAGAGGAGGGGGTGTCGCAATATTAATCAAGGAGTCAATTACTGCTGTAAGGAGGGCAGATATCTTTGCAGGTTCCACTAATAAGTGTATCTGGCTAGAACTTAATAACAAAAAGGGTGCAAGCACTTTGGTGGGAGTGTAATACAGAACCCCAGACAGTCAGGCGGAGAGAGAGGAACAGTCGTGTAGGCAAATCTCAGATTAGAGTAGAAATAATAGGGTAATAATAGTAGGTGATTTGAAATTCCCCAACATTAACTGGAAAGGCTTAGAGGGTGCGGAGTACTTAAAGTGCAGCCAGGAGAGCTTTTTGAGCCAGCATGTAGAAAGTCGTACAAGGGAGGGGGCGTTACTTGACCTAAATCTAGGGAATGTAACCGGGCAAGTGGTAGAAAATTCTATAGCAGAGCATTTTGGTGACAGTGACCATAATTCGGTGAGATTTATGGTAGTCATGGGAAAGGACAATGGTTGACCGGAAATAAAGGTTCTAGATTGGGGAAAACCGATTTTAATACGATATGGCAGGATCTGGCCAAAGTGGACTGGGATCAGCTAAATGTAGGAAAATCCACATCAGAGCAGTGGGAGTCTTTCAGAAAGGTTTAGAGAGAGTACAACGCCAGCATATTCCCGTAAAGGTCAAGGGTGAAACCAAAACGCCCAGGAAACCCTCGATGTCAAGGGATATACAAGAATGGATTAGGAAAAGAAAGAATGCTTTTGGCAGGTACAATGGATAGAAAACAGTGGAAGTGCTAGCGGAGTAGAGAAAATACAGGAGGGTAAATGAAAATGAAATTTGTAGAGCAATGAGGGGGCATGAAAAAACACTAGTGGGCTAAATAAAGGGAAATCCCAAGTTGATTTATAAGCATATTAAGAGCAAGAGATTAACCAGGGAAAGCGTTGGGTCCATTAGGGACCAAAGTGGCAATCTGTGTGTTGTGCCGGACGATATAGCTGAGGTTTTAAATTAATATTTTGCATCTGTGTTCTCCATGGAGGTGGAAGTTGTAGGCATTGAAATCAAGCAGGGGGATACTGATATACTTGAACAAATTAGTTTTGAGAGGGATGAGGTACTAGCGGTTTTAGCAGGCTTAAAACTCGATAAATCCCCAGGCCCTGACGGGATTTTTCCCAGGTTGCTGTCGCAGGAAAGGGAGGATATTGCAGGGGATTGACACACATTTTCAGTACCTCTCTGGGCACAGGGGTGGTGCCAGCGGACTGGAGAACAGCTAATGTAGTACCATTGTTCAAGAAGGTTAGAAGGGAAAAACCAGGGAATTACAGGCCAGTGAGCCTAACACCAGTGCTAGGGAAATTATTGGAGAAAATTCTGAGGGACAGAATTAATCTCCAATTGGAGAGGCAGGGATTATTCAGGGATGGTCCCTATGGCTTTGTCAGGGGGAGATCATGTCTAACCAATCTGCTGGAATTTTTCGAGGGGTTGATTATGTGTGTGGATGAGGGTAGTGCAGTTGATGTAGTCTACATGGACTTCAGTAAGACATTTGACGAAGTCCCACATGGGAGACTGGACAAGAAGTTAACAGCCCATGGGATCCCGGGCAGTTTGGCACATTAGATCCAAAATTGGCATAGTGGCAGGAGGCAGAGTGTGATAGTCAAAGGTTGTTATTGTCAATGGAAGCCTATATCCAATGGTGTACCGGAGAGATCGGTGCTAGGTTCTTTGCTCTTTGTAGTGTACATTACTGATTTAGATATGAACGTAGGATGTATGATCAGTAAGTTCGCAGATGACACAAAAATTGGTGGAGTGGTAAATAGCGAGGAGGGAAGCCTTAGGCTACAGCACGATATAGACGGGATGGTTAGATGGGCAATACAGTGGAATATGGAATTTAAGCCTGAAAGGTGAGAGGTGATGCCTTTTGGGAGGACAAACAAGGCTGAGGGGGGAGCTGATTGAGGTGTTCAAAATTATGAGGGGCATAGTTAAGGTAGATAGAAAGCAACTGTTCCCATTAGTAAGTGGGTCGCTATCCAGGGGTATATTTTCAATGTAATGGGCAGGAGGTTTAGAGGGGATTTGAGAAAAAACTTTTTCACAGACTCACCAGCTGCAGAGGCAGCGAGAGCGGCCCTGGGTGGAGACTGAGCGCAGAGGCCGAGGATTTAATGAGCGGGGAGAGAGAGATTGGGCCAGACACACCAGCAGCAGGGGCAGTGAGCGCCGCCCTGGGTGGAGACCGAGCTCAGATACTGAGTGCGGTTTAAACAGAGTGCTGCTAGTTGGGTGAGTCAGGGCGTTAGGTGAGGAAAGGAAGGACGAGCTCCCTTACATCATTTTCCTTTTTCTGAAATTTACACGCTGTAGGAATTGGTTCTTACTGTACACCAAGGAAAGAGTCCGAGAGCGGGAGCATGCATACAGCAACTGCGAAATCCCTAAAGTGACGTCATAACCAGGGAAGGAGCTGATTGGTAAGTAGGAGCTGGTGAGTATTTCCACAGTCCAGACGTTAAAGTCAAGGTAAGGTCTCTAATTTAGAGTAAGTAGTGTTTAAATGGAAGTAAGCTCCCTAGTGTATGGAATATTCATTAATTTAAAGTAAGCAAACGGAGTAAGTTAAGGGCAGGACATGGCAGGTCACCTCGGCACCGTCGAGTGCACCTCCTGTCCTCTGTGGGTTGTCAGGGACAATTTAGGTGTCCAGGGCGAACATGTGTGTACGAAGTGTCTCCAGCTGCAGCTACTAGAAATCAAAGGTTTTGGAGCTGGAGATTTGGTTTGAGTCACTATGGAGCATCTGCGAAGCTGAGATCTACATGGATAGCAAGTTTAACGAGGTGGTCATGACACAGTTAAAAAGTGCACAGTCAAACAGGAAATGGGTGACCGTCAGACAGAGTAACAGTACTGAGAAAGTAGTGCAGGAGTCGCCTGGATCCATCTCCCTCTCCAACAGATTTTCCATTTTAGATCCTCCTGGGGTATATGGTTTCACAGGGAATGCAGCAAGAGCCAAGTCCGTGGCAATATGAGTGGCTCAGCTGCACAGAAGCGGAGGAAAAAGAGTAGGAGAGCAATACTGATAGGGGAATCTATCATAAGGGAAACAGATAGAATGTTCTGTGGTCACAGACGTGACTCCAGAATGCTATGTTGCCTTCCTGGTGCCAGGGTCAAGGATATCACTGAACGGATGCAGGGTATTTTGAAACTGTCGGGCGAACAGTCAGAGGTCCTGGTTAACATTGGTACCAACGACATGGGTAGAAAGAGGGATGAGGTCCTGCAACAAGAATTTAGTGAGCTAGGTAGTAGATTAAAAAGCAGGACCTCAAAGTTTGTAATCTCTGAATTACTCCCGGTGCCACGTGCTAGTGAGTATAGGAATATGAGCATAGAGCAGATGAATGCGTGGCTAAAGATTTGGTGCAGGAGGGAGTGCTTTAGTTTCCTGGATCACTGAGTCTGCTTCTGGGGAAGGTGGGACCTGTACAAGTGGGGCGGTTTGAACCTGAAAAGGAACAGGACCAATATGCTTGCGGGGAGGTCTGCTGGTATTGTTGGGGGGTGGGTGGAGGCGTTTAAAGTAACTTGGCAGGGGGATGTGATAAGGAGTGGAGCTTTAGTAGGAGGTGATGCACAGCCAAATATAGAGCAAAAAAAATGTCAGCCTGGAAGCCAGAGCAAATATACTTAATGGCACAAGGGTGTATTGCAAGGCAGGATGGCATTTATTTTAATGCAAGGAGCCTTGCGTGTAAGGCAGATGAATTGAAGTTGCTTCAGTATGATAGTATGATATTGTTGCTATCACAGAGACATGTTTGAAGGAGGGGCATGACTGGCATCTCAATATTACGGGGTGTGCAATCTTTTGGAGAGACAGAAGTAGGTTTAAAAGAGGAGGGGGTGTCGCATTATAATCAAGGAGTCAATTACAGCTGTAAGGAGGAATGATATCTTAGCAGGTTCCTCTAATGAGACCATATGGGTAGAAGTTAAAAACAAAAAGGGGGCAAGCACTTTGGAGCGAGTGTACTATCGCACACCAGTCAGTGGGAGATAGAGGAGCAGCTATGTAGGCAAATCTAAGAGAAGATTAGAAATAAGAGGGTAATAAATGTAGTAGATTTAAACTTCCCCAATATTAACAGGGATAGTCAGAGTGTAAAAGGCTTAGAGGGTGTGGATTTCTTAAAGTGCAGCCAGGAGCGCTTTTTGAGCCAGCATGTAGGAAGTCCTATATGGGAGGGGGCGATACTGGACCTAATTCTAGGGAATGTAGCTGGGCATGTGGTAGAATTTCAGTAGGAGAGCATTTTGGTTACAGTCGCCATAATTCGGTGAGATTTGTGGTAGTCATGGAAATGGACAAAAATGGACCTGAAAAAAAGGTGCTAAATTGGGGAAAGGCCGATTTTAATACGATAAGGAAGGATCTGGCCAAATTGGACTGGGATCAGCTACTTGTAGGAAAATCCACATCAGAGCATTGGAAGTCATTCAGAAAGGGAATAGAGGGAGTACAATGCCAACGTGTTCCCGTAAAGGTCAAGAATTGGACCAACAGGCCCAGGGAACCCTGGATGTTAAGGGATATACAAGAATGGATTAGGAAAAGGAAGGAGGCTTTTGGCAGATAAAAAGGACTGAAAACAGTGGAAGCGCTAGCGGAGTAGAGAAAGTACAGGGGGGTATTTAAATAATATATTTGGATAGCAAAGAGGGGGCATGAAAAACACTTGTGGGTAAAGTAAAGGAAAATGCTAAAGTGATTTATAAGCATATTAAGAACAGCAGGATAACCATGGAAAGAGTTGGGCCCATTAGGGACCAAAGTGGCAATCTGTGACTTAAGCCGGAAGATACAGGTGAGGACTTAAATTAATATTTTGCATCTGTATTCACTATGGAGGAGCACGATGTAGGCATAGAAACAGACAGGGGGATAGTGACATACTTGAACAAAATAGTTTTGAGAGGGAGCAGGTACTAACGGTTTTAGCAGGCTGAAAAATGGATACATCCCCAGGCCCTGACGGGATCCATCCCAGGCTGCTTTGGGAGGCAAGGGAGGAGAAATCTCTGAAAATTCAGAACCTCTCTGGCCACAGGGGTGGTGCTAGAGGACTGGAGAACAGCTACAGTAGTACCATTGTTCAAGAAGGCTAGTAGGGATAAACCAGGGAATTACAGGGCAGTGAGCCTAACATCTGTGGTAGGGAAATTATTGGGAAAAATTCTGAGGGACAGAATTGGTCTCCACTTGGAGAGGCACGGATTAATCAAGAATAGTCCGCATGGCTTTGTCAGGGGGAGATCATGTATGAACAATTTGATTGAATTTTTCGAGGGGGTGACAGGGTTTGGGGATGAGGGTAGTGCAGTTGATGTAGTCTGCATGGACTTCAGTAAGGCTCTTGACAAAGTCTCTCATGGGACTGTGGTCAAGGAGTAAAGAGCCCATTTGTTGCAGGGCAGTTTGGCACATTGGATCCAAAATTGGCTTCGTGGCAGGAGGCAGAGTGTGATAGTCAAAGGTTGCTTTTGTGACTGGAAGCCTGTGTCCAGTGGTGCCGGATTGGTGCCGGGTCATTTGCTGTTTGTAGTGTACATTAATGGTTTAGATATGAATATAGGCGTTATGATCAGTAAGTTCGCAGATGACACGAAAATTGGTGGAGTGGTAAATAGCGAGGAGGGAAGCCTCAGGCTGCAGGACCAAATAGACGGGATGGTTAGATGGGCAGAGCAGAGGCAAATGGAATTTCAACATGAAAACTGTGAGGTGATGCATTTTGGGAGGACTTACCATTCAAAGGAATAAACAATGAATGGTTGGACCCAAGGAAGAACAAAGGATCAGAGTGCCCTTGGTGTGCATGTACATAGATCACTGAAGGCAGCAGGACAGGCAGATAATGTGGTTCAAAAGGCATATGTGATATTTGACTTCATTAGCAGAGGCATAGAATATAAAAGAAGAGATTTTATGATCGAGCTGTATAAAGGGCTTTTTAGGTCACAGCTTGAATCCTGTGTGCAGTTCCGGTCGTCACACTGTAGAAGGGATGTGATTGCATTGGAGAGGTTGCAGAGGAGATTATTGTTAATCAGTCCTGTATGGGGAAACATTTCAGCCTTATTCCTGCAAGAGTTCTGATTAAGATGTGGACTTGGAGATGTTTCTCTTTTATCCACCTCATTAATTACCTTAAATAAAGCAAACACAATGACAAATAAAAGAAAGCTCAGCGCTAAAAAGAATTCAGGAAATAGTCAAAGGGAAAGGCACTAATTACAGAAGGAAAATAGCAAAAAGAAGTAGAGAAACTCTGACAGAAGTGAAGCTCGGGTAAACGGTTCAGGTCTGGATCCCTCCTCTCGAGCTGGAACGTTAATGCTACCTTCCCCCTCTCCATAGATGCTGCCGGACCTGCTGAGTCTTTCGAGCATCATCTGGTTCTGTATCAGATTTCCAACAGTTGCAGCAGCTTTTCTTTTGGAAAATCAGCCATGGCTCAGTGGTAGCACTCTCGCCACAGATTCAGGAGGTTGTTGGTTCAAATCCCGCTCCATGAGTCCTGAACACAATATACTAGCTTGCCTCTCACGATACTAGTACTGAGGGAATACTGCACGGTCGGAGTTGTTGTGTTTTGGATGCTACATTAACCCCACATCCCCATCTGCTTTCTCAGGTGAACGTAAAGGAACCCATCGCACGATGTCGAAGAAACACAGGGGAGCTATCCTCCGTGTCCTGGGGCCAATGTTTATCCCTCAAGGAAAAAAGCTGATTTTCTGATAAGTATCACGTTGCTGTATGTGGGAGCTTGCTGTGTGCAAACTCTTACGTTACAACACTGACTACACTCCCAAAGAACGCCATTGGCTGTAAAACCCTTTAGCACGTCCGGTGGTCATTAAATGCAAGTCTTTCTTTTTAGACTAAAGAGCAAATCATTGGGAGGGAATCAACATATAAATAATGCAGCAGAGGGAAACGCGTCAGAAAATCAACCAATTTCACTGAATCCACCAGGAAGTGGATGAAATGGCAACGGCTGCGATGGCCTGGAATGAAACTATTTGGAAGACAGCTTTTAGATCGGATTTTTTGAACAGTAATCATTATTACAACATGGTGATCATTCCTTTGTACCAGACATTCTTTCGTTTACCAATTTAGGACTACAGAAATTAAAGACAGCATTAAATACATTAAACACTTGGCCATTATTGTGTTATCCTGCAAGTCTTCCCTTTACAGTGTTTAGCTTCAGAAATTAAAATTCAATGTATCGCCCATGACATATATGAATCTATTGAAATACAAAATTTATTTCAATAAATGCAATCCGTAAATTCTTTTCCAAATAAAAGATCCTCATAGCATTATGATGTTCTTTTAGTCTATAGTTGAAATACATTTCAGATTTATTCTTCTCCCTTTATAGAACAGGACATTCCTTCGTTGCACAATCTGTGAAGAGAGAAATAGATTTAACGTTTTAGGTCACTGTTCGTTCATCAGAACTGGAAGAAGTTAGAGATTTAGCAATTTACAAGTACCGAGCCAGCGAAAAAAAGATGGTGGAAGGGGAGGAATGAACAAAATGAAAGGTGGAGGGCTGACCAAAACAAATCGTCAAATGTGGATCTAGCTTAATGATAGAGGGCATGTTTGGCTTGTATGAGGCCCCGCCTTAAATCCGCCTGTGCACTTCCTTCTTTTGCTGTGTAATTTTGGTAACGATTCTGAAAATATCCTATTGGACTCGTCTGGACATTTCAGACAAAGACAGGCAAAGGTCTTCTGTAATTGGAAAAAAAATTAACACTATGCACAAAAGCAAACTCAATAGAGGAGAGCCTGGAGGGTATCAATGCTTCCAACCCCAGATCGTCAAAGTGATTTTAGTGAAAAGATCTGTAAACACAAAACTGGAACTTACGTCACTCAGTGTCTGGTGTCAGCATGAAGCATAACAGGAGAGGATTCCTCGTGCAGTAAATCTCTGGGTGGATTTAGAACCATACAGCACATAAGGAGGCCAATAGGCCTGAAGTTGCTATGGCGGCCCATTCAAAGAGTTATCCTATTAATCTCACTCCATATCACTTTCCCCAAAGCTCTGCAAAACCTTCCCTTTAAAATATTGAACCAATTCCTTTTTGAAAGTTACGAGTGAATCTGCTTCAAAACCCTTTTCAGGCAATGAATTCCAGATTATAACAACTCTCTGCATTAAAAAGTTCACGTTCTTTCTCCTCGTTTCACAGTCATAACGACTTAGAAGGAGGAAATGCGGCCCATCGAGTCCGTGCTGGCTCTCTGTGGAGCAATCCAGTCAATCTCATTCTACCGCTCTATCCTCGCAAGTTTACTTCACTCAAGTGCCTATCCAGACTCCCCTTGAAACTTTGAGTGTGTCCGCTTCCACCACTTCCGTTTGCAGTGAGTTCCAGGCCCTCACCACTCGCTGCATAATAAAGTTTTTCCTCACATCCCTCCTGCATCCGGCATCTCTTGCCTGAAACCTTAAAGCTGGTTCCCCTTGCCCTTGTACCATCAACTAGTGGGAACAGCCTTTTCCCTTTTGGGACATTTGCAAACCCGTCATAATCTTGTACATCTCTATCAAATCACCCCTCAACCTCCTTTGCTCGAATAAAAACAAATCCTGCTTCTCCAACCTGTCCTTATAACTAACATTCTCCATCCCCAGAATCATTCTGGTAAATCTCCTCCACACCCTCTCAAGGGCCTTCACATCCTTCCTACTCTGTGATGACTAGGACTGAACGCAATAATCTAGTTTTGGCCAAACCAGCATGTAAGAGTCATGAAAGGTTAAGAAAGAAAATAATGTAAAATATTGGTTAAATAGTATAATACAGTTAATTTAACTGATTGACGTATTGTATTGAGAAACCCCCTCTTTTCTTGTTACAATAGTATAGGCTGAGTGGCCCCCTTTATTCTTGCTACAATGGTACAGTCCTTAAGCTTGTCACATGGTATCCAGCCATTTTAGAGCTCAAGCACCACGAGGCTGGAGAAGGCAGAAGCTTTGAGGGCTGGAGCAATACAGTTTTTGACCGTGAGCATTTAAACGTGTTTTGCTTTGTAATTCTGTTCGTAAGGTGTTACAGTAAACAGTTTAAAGACAAAGTTATTGTTTGGAACGTTTTATTTCGACACACATCTATTCGTTGCCAAAGCCTCAAAGCTCAGTGGCTTCATGTTTGGAAATTACGAAGCGCCACTACATTAGTCAAAAACTAGCTCCCTAAGAAGGAAAGGACGGAATTGTCGGCGAACGTATATACATGAATGGTCACGGAGCCAGACGACAATATCAGAAAGCGAAGGTACAGTGACTGTTGCTTGCCTTGTTCATTCTATTGAGAAGCTAAATAAGAGCTGCGGGTAAAATGGCCGAGGCCTTATGGAGCCGAGAGGAGCTCCCCCAGCCAGAAGGATTGCTGTCCAAAAGAGGGGCGTAAAGCTCACCCCAAAGGCAATGGAAGAGAAGTTACATAGAAGCATAGGTGCAAGGAAGGCTAAATTAGCTCAGATAACTGGAAAAATGAAGATAATTGATTGTCTCATGGAAGATAATGCTACGATTAAGAAAGTTGAAGACGTAATGCATTATGATTTCTCCAAGTTGCATGAAGAATTTAATGTACTCAATGAAGAAGTATTAGCACTTCTGTCTGAAGAAGAGGGAAACGCTGATCAGCTCAACTGGTTCGATCTTAAATCATCCAGCATTAAGGACTATATCAAGGCCACACAACAGTGGATGTTAAAGATTCGTCAAGATGCTGATACAGCAGAGAAAGATAAAGATGACGATGAAGTCGAGCCAGATGATAGCATTTCAGAGACTTCAGCCAGACTGAGCAAAGATCGAAAAGAAGGTAGCTCTGTTTCTGGACACAGGTCAGTCGCTTCTACCACATGCTCATCAGGATGCATGAGAGCAGAGGTTGAACGGGCAGCATTGATGGTGCGCGCAGCATCTTTAGTGGAGAACCAAGCTCTTGAACGGGAAGAGGCCCAACTGCAGGCCCAACTGCACGCCCAACAGGCCCAACAGGCCCAACAGGCCCAACTGTTGGCAAAGAAAGAACAGCTGGAGCTAAAAACAGCTATTGCGGTCTCAGATGCCAAGTTGAGTGTGTAAGAAGATTATGAAGGCTCACAGGATGGCATGAACGAATACTGCCAGTCAATGTTGTCACACAGAGTTGGATCCAGGGCACCTTCAAGAGTTAAAAGAGAGGCTGAAGGCCATCTCCTGGCATTACAGCGTGGAAGAGAGGCCTCTCCACTAACAGGAGCACGTGATGCTACCCCAGGCATCAGACGGTCTAGATTAGACCCTGCTGATGACCACCAGAGGCCTGAAGACACAGAGAGAAACCTATACCGAGTGATGCAACGTCAGAACGAAATTACAGAAATGCTTGTAAAACCACAGAATCTGTTTCGACTCCCTCAAAGAGACATACCAGTGTTCTAAGGCGACCCACTCAAGTATAAGCCCTTCATCAGATCCTTCGAACAAGCCATTGACTCAAAAACAGAGAGCAGCAGCGTTAAGTTGTACTACCTGGGACAGTACACCAGTGGTAAACCACAAGACGTGGTTCAGAAGCTGTGAACACATGAGACCGGACCGGGGATACATAGAAGCCAGGAAGTTGCTGCAGGAGCACTATGGTAACGAGCTGAAGATAGCCACTGCATATATTGAAAAGGCTATCAAGTGGCCAGAGATCAGATCAGAGGACGGGGAGGCATTGAACACATATGTTCTTTTTCTCATAGGGTGTCGCAACACCATGGAGGATGTTGAATTCATGGAAGAGATGGACAATCCTCCGACTATGAGAATCATCATCTCTAAGCATCCTTACAGGATGAGAGAACAATGGAGAAGAACAGCCTTTGAGATAATGGAGAGATGGAAAAGTAGAGCCAGGTTTGCAGACTTAGTGAATTTCATAGACGAACAGGTTAAAATTGCAAGGGACCCATTGCTTGGAAACATCCAGGATGTCAGCCCAACTACTGATGGAAGAGTGAGAGCCAAGCCTGCTGAATCAAAGACTCTCAGGAAAGGTGGTTCCAGGGGAAGCAGCTTTGCAACTATCGTCACTCAGGCTGGGGAAGAAAAGTCTCAGAACTCATCTCCCATAAAGAGCAGCACAGTGATGCATGCTAATGCCTTTCAGAAGCCATGTTTATTCTGCCAGAATAATCATACATTGGATTTCTGCAGTGACATCAAAGCACAGCCACATAAAGAAGGAATCGAATTTCTGAAATAGAATGGCCTATATTTTGGATGTCTCTCTCCGGGGCACCTGAGTAGAAACTGTAAGCAAAGAACAACATGCAGAGAGTGCACTCGGGAACATCCCAGTCTGCTGCACATCCACAAAGAAGAACAAGTCTCTAAGAAGAGTGAAGAAAACAATACCAACGAGAAGGTTGTTTCAAGTGCTCTGGTGTCGCTAGAACCAGAGACTTGTGGATTCACTGGGGCCGGTGACAGTGATTGTATTCTTGCCATCGTACCTGTAAAGATCAAGTCTAAGAGAAGTGAGAAGTTTCTGGAGACTTACGCCTTCATGGATCCAGGTAGTTCAGCAACGTTCTGCACAGAATCACTCATGTGACAGCTGAACGTTAGAGGCAGAAGAAAAGAAATCCTATTGCGCACCATGGGTCATGAGAAGTCAATGCAAAGTTATATCCTGTCAGACTTAGAAGTGTGTGGACTTGAAGAGAAGAACTTCATAGACCTGCCTAATGTTTTCACACAGAGGGAGATTCCAGTTAAATTAGGGAACTTAGCCCTGCAGAAGGATGTGGAGAGATGGCCTTACCTGGAAGAGGTGCGTCTCCCATATATTGAAGCAGGAATTGGCCTATTAATTGGAACGAATGCCTACAAAACTACGGAGCCATGGCAGGTGATAAACAGCAAGGATGATGGACGCTATGCAGTCAGGACAGCCCTTGGATGGGTAGTCAATGGACCGGTAAGGAGAGATAATGGCAACAAGTCGAACAAGGTGGAACGACAAAATGTAACAGTTAATCGTATTTCTATCGCAAGCATTGAAGAGCTGTTGATACAACAGTTCAACGCAGACTTTTCAGAACGCAGCTGTGAGGACAAGACAGAGATGTCACAAGAAGACCATCAGTTCATGGATTTGATGACAAGGTCTACACAGTTCATTGATGGCCACTATCACATTGGTTTGCCACTGAGAAGACAGACCGCGAAGATGCCAAACAATCGCTGCATAGCAGAGCAGCGCGCTATCAGTCTCAAGAGAAAGCTGAACAAGGACCCTGACTTTCATGAAGACTCCAAAGGCTTCATGAGAAACATCATAGCGAAAGGCAATGCTGCAAAAGTGCCCGAGGAACAGTTGAACAGAGACGATGGAAGGGTCTGATACATTCCTCATCATGGTGTGTATCACCCAAAGAAGAAAAAGTTCCGTGCAGTGTTTCACTGCACCACATCATTCAGAGGAACTTCACTGAATGACCAGCTGCTTCAAGGTCCTGATCTTACTAATACCCTCATTGGCGTCTTGACGAGGTTTAGACAAGAGCTCGTTGCCATGATGACAGATATAGAATCAATGTTCTACCAAGTCAGAGTCCCTGATGAAGATGCTGATCTTCTGCGTTTCCTTTGGTTGCCAGATGGCGACGTTCGTCAAGCTATGGTGGAATGTAGAATGGCTGTACACTTGTTCAGAGCCACAGCATCTCCCAGCTGTGCAAGCTGGGCTCTCAGAAAAACTGCAGAAGATGGCAAAGGCAAAGCACCATCAGAGGCTGTGGAGACAATCTTCAGAAACTTTTATGTCGATGACTGTCTGAAGTCCGTGTCAACAGAAGACGATGCCATTGCACTGTCAAGATACCTTAGAACTCTGAGTTCGAATGGAGGATTTCATCTGACTAAGTGGATAAGCAACAGCAGAGCAGTTCTAGCTTCTATCCCAGAAAAGGAGAGGGCCACTGAAGTCAAAGATCTTGACCTGAGCCACGATGCCCTTCCTACCGAGAGAGCTCTTGGTGTACAATGGTGCATTGAGTCCGACACGTTCAACTTCAGAATAATGGTGAACGAAAGACCATCCACAAGACGAGGGATTCTCTCCGTGGTCAGTTACATCTAGGACCATCTTGGGATCCTGGCACCACTCATTCTGCCGGTGAAGTGATCCTACGAGAGCTGCGTAGAGACAAGAGAGGTAGGGATGAAGATATCCTAGAAGTTCAAGCTCAGAGATGGCTCAGATGGTTGACAGATTTGCAACAACGTTCTAACTTCAATATCAGCAGATGCATCAGTGCTGTGAGTTTTGGAGTTACAAAGACGGCTCAACTACATCATTTCCCGGACGCCAGTGAGGACGGCTATGGCACGGCTACTTACCCCTTGCTGACAAATCAAAAGGGCCAGAAACATTGTTCCTTCCTCATTAGGAAATCCAGGGTGGCTCAGCTGAAGCAGGTCACCATCGCGAGACTGGAGTTGACGGCAGCGGTTGTTGCAGTTAAAGTTGACAAGGTGATGCGGAAAGAGTTACAGCTCCCACTAGAAGAATCTCTCTTCTGGACGGATAGCACGACGGTGCTGAAGTATATAGAGTATGAGAAGATACGCTTCAAGACCTTCATAGCAAACAGAATCTCATCCATTAGAGAAGCTACACAACCATCTCAATGGAGGTATGTAAACACTTCATTAAACCCAGCAGATCAAGCCTCGCGGGGATTGAAGGCTGAAAACTTCATGAGGAGTGAAACTTGGATACAAGGCCCAAGTTATCTGCTGGAAACAGAGAGATCATGGCCAGAAAGACCAGATATGCCAAGTCAGATTGCTGAAGACGACGTCGAAGTCAAGAGATCAGTCACAGCAAATCTCATAACTATGAAAGAGAACTTTGACACAGTTAACAAGCTTGTTAACCATTTCTCAGGATGGCACCAGTTGAGGAAAGCAGTTGCATGGTTTCTAAGGTTGAAAGAGTTGCTGCTACTCCTGAGCGGTAAGAGAAAAAGGTATCGAGCCACTATCCGTCAGTCTGAACGTAACCCTGATAAGCAGAGAATGCTTCTACAGAAATATATGCACCAGCACAAGACCACATTGGGTAAGAATTCATTGACCATGGAGGATTTGGCCAAGGCTGAGATGGAGATAGTTTGCTTCAGTCAAAGACAAAGACATCCAGAAGAAATCGAAGCTTCACAGCGAAATATTCCAATCAAGAAAAGTAGTCATATCTACAAGCTGGACCCCACACTGCAAGATGGAGTAGTGAGTGTGGGAGGGCGCTTTGTCTGTAGACGAGGACAGGTGTCCATTATGCGTTCTGATAATGGCACTAATTTTGTCAGATCAGAGAGAGAACTACGGGAAGCTATTGAAGGTTGGAATCAGCTTGAAATACAGGAAGCCATGATGCAAACAGGAATTAAGTGGATCTTCAATCCACCGGCTGCATCCCACCATGGAGGTGTCTGGGAAAGACAGATGTGCACCGTAGGAAAACTACTCAGTTCTGTACTGAAGCAGCAAGTGCTTGATGACGAGGGACTTCAAACCATTCTGTGTGAGGTTGAAGCCATCACTAATGACCGACCGATAACTAAGACATCAGATGATCCCAATGACGTCGAAGCCCTGACCCCTAACCACCTGTTGTTGTTGAAAACACAGCCAGTCATGCACCCGGGAGTCTTCAAAAAAGAAGATCTGTATGAACGTCGGAAGTGGAGGCAAGTTCAGTATATGTCAGACCTTTTCTGGACCAGATGGACAAGGGAATACTTACCTCTGCTACAGGAGCGTAAAAAATGTTCCAAAGTAAAGAGGAACTTCATTGACGGAGACATCGTCTTAATCGTTGATGATTCAGCTCCTAGCAATTCTTGGTAGATGGGAAAAATAATTAAGACCACGGCAGACTCCAGAGGCGTTGTTCGTCGCGTTTGTTTGCAAACCACGACCAATATCCTGGAAAGACCAATCACAAAGCTCTGCCTGCTACAAGAAGCAGCGTGAAAGCTTCCTGAACAAAAAAAAGGGACATTTATATTGTAAATATGTTGAACTCATTAGTTTATGACTCTTAAGAATGTTTGAGTAATTGATATGCTTCATCTGCCTAGTCAATTAGGGGCCGGAATGTAAGAGTCATGAAAGTTTAAGAAAGAAAATACTTTAAAATATTGGTTAAATAGTTTAATACAGTTAATTTACCTGACTGACTTATTGTATTGAGAAACTCCCTCTTTTCTTGTTACAATAGTATAGGCTGAGTGACCTCCTTTATTCTTGCTACAATGGAACAGCCCTTAAGCTTGTCACATGGTATCCAGCCATTTTACAGCTCAAGCACCATGAGGCTGGAGAAGGCAGAAGCTTTGAGGGCTGGAGCAATACAGTTATTGACCGTGTGCATTTAAACGTGTTTTCCTTTGTAATTCTGTTTGTAAGGTGTTACAGTAAACAGTTTAAAGACAAAGTTATGGTTTGGAACGTTTTATTTCGACATGCGTCTACTCATTGCTAAAGCCTCAAAGCTCAGTGGCTGCATGTTTGGAAATTACGAAGCGCCACTACACAGCACTTTATAAATCTTCAGCATTACTTCTCTACTTTTCTACATAATTCCACTATTTATAAAGCCCAAGATACCATATGCTTTTTTAATCACTCTCTCAATATGTCCTGCCACCTTCAGGGACCTGTGCACATTAACTCCCAGTTCCGTCTTTCCCTGCACACTCTTTAAAACTGACATTAAGTGTATATTGCCTCTCCCTGTTCCTTCTGCCTAAATGCTGCACTTCACACTTCTTTGTATTAAACTCCATCTGCCACTTGTCTGCCCTTTCAGCTAGCCTTTCTATTGGATAGAGGATTAGATATCTAACAGAAAAGTGAGAGACATGGTAAATGGGTCATTCACAGGTCGGCCATCTGTAACGAGTGGGGTGACACAGGGTTCAGTGATGGGGCCTCATCTACAGAAACATAGAAGATAGGATCAGGAGTAGGACATTCGGCCCCTCGAGCCTGATCATGGATGATCATCCAAACTCAGTAAACTGCCTTCTGTGGTAGTGAATTCCATATGTTCACCACTCTCTGGGTGAAGAAATTCCTCCTCATCTCTGTCCTAAATGGCTTACCACTTATCTTTAGACTGTGATCCCTGGTTCTGGACTCCCCCACCATCGGGAACATCCTTTCTGTATCTAGTCTGTCTAGTCCCTGTTAGAATTTCATACTTTTCCATGAGATTCTGTCTCATTCTTCTAAATTCCAGCGAGTATAAACCCAATCTACCCAATCTCTCCTCCCTCGTCATTCCTGCCATCGCACATATCAGTCTGGGGAATCTTCGCTGCACTCCCTCCATGGCAGGATCATCCTTCCTCAGGTAAGGTGACCAAAACTGCATAATATGTTCAATCTGTACTAATGACTGGGATGAAGGAAGCGAGTGTACTGTAGCCAAATTTGTGGACGATACAAAGCTAGGTGTGAATGCATGTTTTGAGGAGGGCAAAGGGATATACATAGGTTTAGTGAGTCGGCAATAATTTGGCACATGGAGTGTAATATGGGAAAATGCGAAGTTATCCACTTTGGTAAGAAGAATAGAAAATAAAGTTGTATTTATAGGGAGAAAGATACAGGTGCGGCGATACAGAGGGATTAGTGTGTTCCCGGTCATGAAACAGACAAAATTAACATGCAGGTGCAGCAAGTAATTATGAATGCAAATGGATTTTTCACCTTTAGTTCAAGAGTGGTATAATATAAAAATGAGGATGTCTTGCTACAACTGTATAGGGCGCTAGTGAGAACACACCGAGAGTATTGCGTACAGTTTTAGTCCCATTATTTAAGGAGGGATATACCTGCATTCGAGTCAATTCAGAGAGTTAACTAGGTTGATTCCTTGGGTGGAAGGGTTGTCTTATGAGGAAAGGTTGAGCAATTTTGGCCAATGTTCAATGGAGTTCAGAATAATGAGAGATGCTCTTATTGAAACATATGCAACTCTGAGGGGTTTGGACAGGGTAGATGATCAGAGTATGCTTCCCCTCATCAGTTAATCCAGAACAAGGGTGCGTAGTCTCAGAATAAGGCATCGCCCATTTAAGAAGGAGATGAGGAGGAATTTCTACTCTCAGAGTGTCGAGTATCTTTGGAATTCTTTATCACATAGAGCTGTGGAAGCTGAGTTATTTAATATATTAGAGGCTGAGATAGACAGATTTTGAGCAACAGAGGAATCTAGAGTCATGGTGTGCGGCAGGAATATCGTGCTGAGGTCAAAATCGGATCAGCGATGATCTCATTAAATGGCGGAGCAGGCTCGAGGTGCCGATTATCCGGCTCCTGCTCCTATTTCTCAGAACAGAACTGTCTCTTTTATATTCCAATACGCTGTACCAGAAGGCTGTGCAAGTGATTGTCTAACCATGTGCGATCCAATCCTTCCTGCTTGTTATAACATCGTCCCGGAGATTGCGATCGGAGGATTCCTGCAGAAGGAAGCCTCTGACCAGCAAAAAATATTGGCACCTACCTGCAGCCTCTGCGCCCACGGAGATTTGTGCTTTCACCTTGAGGACCACTGCACTGCTTATGACGTCATGTCACCCAGGAACGCAGTGGTGCAGATGCTGGGACTTCGTTCGTAGGGGAGTCCTGCCCACAAGAATTGTCAATATTTATATTTGCATAGACAACGCCCTGATATTTTTCCTCTCCAGAGCAATCACCAATAAAAGGAATTGTTAATCTTAATCGTAACTTCCTTCTTTATACAATTTTTAAAACTTTTACATGAATTGAAAATTTTTAAATTGTTTTAAACAATTTAAAGAGGTTTCAAGTGATTTGAATAGAATTAAAAGCGTTGAAATAATTTTAATTAATTTTAATTAAGCAGCAAAGTAAAATAGAAGGAGCAAGCGCAGTTGTGGTGATGGAGAGCTCAGAATTTCACTGACGATGACATCAGCACACACCTCAATGAGGTT
The DNA here is from genome assembly GCF_052327205.1 of Somniosus microcephalus. Classification (NCBI taxonomy): domain Eukaryota; kingdom Metazoa; phylum Chordata; class Chondrichthyes; order Squaliformes; family Somniosidae; genus Somniosus; species Somniosus microcephalus. Next base: position 20,105 of record NW_028226139.1, on the reverse strand, counting down.
GATATGAAGCGCCTGTGGATCATCAGGACCGAGAAGTCCAGTGTGCTGCACAAAGGACAAATGACAGCTTGGAAAGAAGTTGTCGAAGATGCTGGTGCAAACTCCACCATTTCACGGACAGCAGAACAATATCACAAAAAATTGAATGATTTGATGCGATCTGCCAAGGTATGTAAAGTTTTTAGAAATGTCAAATGTAACATTTGTTAAAAATTAACTTTACTATTTTAAAACATGTTAAGTCAGATAGCTGTTGTAAAGTGACCCCATTATACAGGCATCGGAGCCAACCGTAAGATATAATGGCTTTGGAGCAGGTCAGGGCCATCAGGATCTTGAGGGAAGTGGCGGTAGGGATTGTCGATGCATTGGTAATAATTTTCCAAAACTCCCTGGACTCGGCAATGGTCCCGGCAGACTGGAAAACTGCTAATGTAACACCCTTATTTAAAAAGGGCAGTAGACAGAAGGCTGGAAACTACAGACCGGTTAGCCTAACATCTGTGGTAGATAAAATTTTGGAGTCCATTATTAAGGAGACAGTAACAGGATATTTGGATAATCATAATTTAATAGGACAAAGTCAGCATGGTTTTATGAAGGGGAAGTCATGTTTGACAAATTTGCTGGAGTTCTTTGAGGAAGTAACATAAAGGGTGGATAAAGGGGAACCAGTGGACGTAGTGTATTTAGACTTCCAAAAGGCATTTGAAAGGTGCCACACAAAAGATTATTGCTTAAGATAAAAAATCACGGGATTGGGGGTAATATTCTGGCATGGATAGAGGATTGGCTATCTAACAGAAGGCAGAGAGTTTGGATAAATTCTTCATTCTCAGACTGGCAATCAGTAACTAGTGGTGTTCCGCAGGGGCCAGTGCTGGGTCCCCAACTCTTTACAATCTATATTAACGATTTGGAGGAGGGGACCGAGTGTAACATATCAAAGTTTGCAGATGATACTAAGATGGGGGGGAAAGTAGTGAGTGAGGAGGACATACAAAATCTTCAAGGGGACCTAGACAGGCTAAGTAAGTGGGCAGAGATTTGGCAGATGGAATACAATACTGGAAAGTTTGAGGTTATGCACTTTGGCAGGAAAAATCGTAGAGCAAGTTATTATCTTAATGGCAAGAAACTGGAAAGCACTGAAGTACAAAGGGATCTGAGGGTCCTGGTGCACGAAACTCAAAAGGTTAGTATTCAGGTGCAGCAAGTGATTAAGAAGCCAAATGGAATGTTGGCTTTCATTGCTAGGGGGATGGAATATAAAAATAGTGAGGTATTGCTTCAGTTGTACAAGGTATTGGTGAGGCCGCACCTGGAATACTGCGTACAGTTTTGATGTCCATAATTAAGAAAGGACATGCTTGCTCTCGAGTCAGTCCAAAGAAGGTTCACTCGGTTAATCTCGGGGATGAGGGGATGGACATATGAGGAGAGGTTGAGTAGATTGGGACTCTACTCATTGGAGTTCAGAAGAATGAGAGGCGATCTTATTGAAACATATAAGATTGTGAAGGTGTTGGATCGGTTGGATGCAGGGAGGATGTTCCCGATGATGGGGGAAACTATAACTAGGGGGCATAGTCTTAGAATAAGGGGCTGCTCTTTCAAAACTGAGATGAGGAGGAACTACTTCACTCAGAGAGTGGTAGGTCCATGGAATATGCTGCCCCAAAAAACTGTAGAAGCTACCTCATTACATAAATTTAAAACAGAGATAGACAGATTCCTAGAAGTAAAGGGAATTAAAGGTTACGGGGAGCGGGCAGGAATTTTGGACATGAGTCTAGGTTCGGGTCGGTCATGGCCCTGTGGGTAGCGGAGCGGGCCCAGGGGCTGTGTAGCCTGATCCTGCTCCTATTTCGTGTGTCTAATTCTGATAGATGCAGGAGATGGTTCTGTGATAGTGGATTGGCAGTTAGGATCAGATCAGCCATGATCTTATTGAATGGCGGAGCAGGCTCGAGGGGCCGATTGGCCTACTCCTGCTCCTATTTCTTATGTTCTTATGTTCTTATGTTCCTATGTAACTGTGCTTCTAAACATCTTATCTGTTCTCCAGAGATATGAGGTGCGATATTTCAAACAGTGAAAAATACCCTGTCTCCAAAGCAGCTTCTGGTTCTGTTTCCAAAGCAGGATAAACTGAAGTTTCATTTTCATTTCTGTTTTCAATTTAAAGTAAAATGGTGCATGGCGCCAGAGAGCCTGCCCTGACAGACGGTGGTGTTGTCACTCTTTTGGCGTTATTGGAGCTGGAGGAAATTGTCACGCACTTGCTTGGAATTAGTCGTGGCTGGTCACTGCCTGGCGCCCAATCAGACATTGGGGTAAGGAAAGGTGAGTTGGTCTGCACAGCTATAGTTTAAAACTGCTAGGTGTGAGTTGAATATCAGCTTCTGTGATGTGGCAGATCAACATTTACCTTTGCAAATGTTGACTGTTTCCTACCCACAGGAGGACAGCGTCCTTCTCACACACGGGATGAATAGTGCATTGAGTCTGCGGCTGCAGAGGGAATTGGGGAAGTGGTTACAGATGCAGTGCGAGCAGTAAGTGAGGTGAAAGAGGAGGAATTTGTGGACTCTCAGGTGCTGGAAGGGGAGGGTAAGGACCCAAGGTGGCTGCACAGCACCACCTCATCTCATTGCACCTCTGGCACTGTGCCAGGCACAGATGACTGTCGTTCGACAGCCAGACACCAAACTGTTACTGCAGAGCAGGTGGGAGAAGCAGTAAGACGTGTAACGCAACAAAATGCCATTTAAACTCAGGTGCCACAGTTTAAAGGGATGTGGCAAGATATGGTTACATTTTATGGGAAGAAACATGACTCCCTTGCCTCTATCCGGCAGGGGGATTGATGATCTTGGGAGCAGTATATGCAATAAGCTGGAGACAGGTCTACAGACCATCAATCAGTTCGGCACAACTGCACAGACAATTGTTAATGAGCTCGTCATGGCTTCAAACAGCTTTCCTGATGTGATGGGCCAAGTTCATCTGGAGCATAATCAGGTTTACGAGTCTCTCCTTCAACTGGTGAATGCAGACAGGCCCTTGCAGCACTCTGGCCTAGAAATTCTGTTACGTTCGCCAGCCGTTAGCGCCATAAGAGGGGTAGATTTTGAGCGCTAGGCACTTAGCGTCCGGGCGCAGACTGATCTGTGCCTACGCCCAACTTCAGTTGACATTTAGCGCCGGCGCAAAGTGTTTGCGTGCGCTCAGCTGCGCGCGCAGCTTATGACGTCATTTCGTCGTGCAACGCTGTTTGTGCGCCCCAAACCGGAGCTTCAGTGGCGCCCGCCCAATGTGGGCGTGGCGCTGTTAAGAACTGTGAAGTGGAACGCAGCAGAGGCCCGGCGGGCCTCGGGGAGCGCTAATTAAAGGGCACTTAGACTGAATTATAAAGGGCAGCCATTTTGCTGCAATGACTTTAGTGCTACGGATTTCTGGACAGAGACCAAGGAAGAGACCTTACTGAATTGGGCCAACATAGGAGAGGTATTTTTGGCTTCTGGCCAGAGCTTGCAAATTTGTTTCATTGTGATTTCACTGTTTGCAAGTATATTATGGGGGCTGCATAGGGTTCCAACCCTCAGTTCCAGCATTATGTGCGAAGGGTTCGCAGATGCTGTGTGAGAGGGGCAGCCATGCCTAGACGCAGAGGGGCCATCAGGCGTCGGCAACGTAGGCCTTACCCACTCAGGGAATACCGCCAGCAGGTATCCTATCTCACCATGACTGCCGTGCATTGTGTTAAGAGGCTGCGCTTCAGAAGGGAAGTGGTTGCAGAGATCTGCCAGCTGCTTCACAGAGATCTGCGTCCACAGCTGATGTGCAGGACGTCTCTGTCGGTGGAAGTGAAGGTCACGGTGGCTCTGAACTTTTATGCAAGCGGCCCCTTCCAAGCCGCTGCTGGGGACATAGCTAACATATCCCAGTTCGCCGTGCATCGCTGCATCCGGCAGGTCACCGATGCCCTTTTCGCAAGGAGACACCAATTCATCTCCTTCCCCATGACTCTAGAGAGGCAGGAGCAGCGTGCAGTCGGATTTGCGAGGATCGCCGACTTCCCCATGGTGCAGGGCGCCATTGACTGCGTGCATGTGGCTATGCGGGCACCTATCGACAATGCCGAGGATTACCACAACCGGAAGGGCTACCATTCCCTCAATGTACAGCTGGTGTGTGACCACAGGCAGCGCATCCTAGCTGTCAATGCCCGCTTTCCAGGAAGCAGCCACGATGCATTTATCCTGCGCCAGACTACTGTGGCTGACATGTTCCAGGCACAGCCTCCCCCAAGCGGATGGCTTATCGGGGACAAAGGCTATCCTTTGTGTACATGGCTCATGACCCCGCTCCGCGCGCCCAGGACCCCTGCTGAGGAGGCATACAATGAAAGCCATCAAGCCACAAGGAACATCATAGAGCAAATGATTGGTGTCCTCAAGCAACGGTTCCGCTGCCTGGATCGTTCCGGCGGATCTCTACAGTATTCGCCAGATAGAGTCTCCCAGTTCATCGTCGTTTGCTGCATGCTGCACAACCTGGCTATCCGCAGGACTCAGGCACTGCCACCTCACGTTGGCCCACCACTTCAGGAGGACAAGCAGGAGGACCATGAGGAGGAGGAGGAGGAGGAGGAGGAGTACCAGCCCAGGAGGGAGCCACAAGGTCCAAGGGCCGTCCGTCGGTGGCTTATTGAACGACACTTCTAGGCCCCCTGTCAGGGAATGGCTTGTGGCAATGAACGCACCTGAATGCAGCCGCTCCGCAAGCCCTCTGCCGGTTAACGCAACAACCACTTGAAACATCACACATGGACAAGCTGAATAAATAAAAAGCTTTATTTAACAAACTCAGGGCCCTTCCCACATGAAACCCAAAAACAGACAAGACCCCCAAAAAACAGTCAAAATCATATCTCACTCCCACAACCTGGGGAGGAATAACAAAACTTGTCCATCCAAATGGCCTTCATCCTCGGCCTTACCAAAACAAACACCCCCATACAGAACACAAACACCCCCATATAAAAAAACATTTGCCTTCATCTTCGGCCTTACCAAAATAAACCACCCCCATATGGAACACAAACACCCCCATATGAAAAAACATTTGGCAACACACTCTACTTTGTGTGCCGAGAGGGTGAGTCCTTGTCCAGGCTTTTCCGGCCCCTGGCCGACCTGCTGCTCGGCCTCAACCTGGGCCCTGTGGGTGCTGCAAGGCTGGGGGAAGGCTCCTGAGGGGCACATGGCGTGACGGCAGATGCCCTTGGGGGTCGGCCTAAACGAGCTCCGGCCCTGGAGGGGCCGGCTGCTGACTGCTGCAGCTGTGGCTGGGCAGCATCAGTCTCTCCAGCAGCTCGTCGCAGCTTTGCTGGGGGAGTGGCAGTGGCGGCTGCAGCAATGGGGGCAAGCTGGCTGATGCCAGGCGCTCGCTGGTCGCCAGAGACACTGGCAGTCGGCCGGGCTGGCACTGCAGCAAGCGCAGCAATCTGGTGAAGCCCAGACCGCTGTGCTGCAGCAGCACGGCGGGTGCCCTGGCGATGCGTGCGTGACACAGCGAGTGTGGCAGCAGTGAGTGCCCGTACTGCCCTGGTCTGCACCCGCATCAGAACAGCCAGTGACTGCACGGCATCACTCATCAACTCTGCACTCGCTGCCTGTGCTGCCCTGAAATCGGCCCGACTCACGTCCTGTGATGCCCTGAATTCTTCGTGACCCCTGGCCTGTGCTGCCCCGAATTGTTCGTGACCCCTGGCCTGTGCTGCCGCGAGTTCTTCTAAACCCCTGGCTTGTGAGGCCCCGAAATCGGCCACACTATGAGCCAGGGACTCAATGGTCTCAGGCAACCGCCCCACAACCCCCATGAACTCGGTGTGCCGACGATCCGAGTCCACAGACATTTGATCAAGGAGGCGCACCTCCTGGGCGAGGACCGTCTCCGGACTGGAGGCCGGACTCTCCCTCTGGGGAGAAGGCCGCCGAGCTGCCCGACCCTTCCCGCGTGGCTGGACGCCACTGGGCCCAGCAACTGCACTCCCCTGCAACACTTCCCCCCTCTGGGGAGAATGCCGCCGAGCTGGCCGACCCTTCACGCGTGGCAGGATGCCACTGGGCACAGGAGCTACACTCCCCTTCAACACTTCCCCCCTCTGGGGAGAAGGCAGCCGTGCTGCCCGACCCTTCCCGCGTGGCTGGACGCCACTGGGCACAGGAGCTACACCACCCTGCAACACTTCCCCCTGGCTCTCCTCCAGGCAAGACGTGTCCCCTCCATTGACATCCCCTGGCGTGGATGAGGTTCCCCCGATGTGCCGCCTTCCTCTTGCTCCTCGTCGTCCTCCTCTTCTGAGGGACTGACACTCGCAGCCTCAGGGACCTCCTCCTCACCAGCTGAAAGCAGGAAGGCACAAGAGTAGCTTTAGAGTGAGGACAGGGCGTCAGCGATGGAGGCATGAGTGGTGGCATTATGCGCATTGGTCGGACGGTGGCAAAAGATGTAGATCTGAAGCGCAAGGGGAACGAGAGAGGTCCAAACGCTCATGTCCTTACCATTGGGGCCCAGCACAGGGTCGGCATCTCCAATTGCAACGGGGCCAATCAACCGGGCACCCATGAGTTGACCCACGCGCTCCTCCAGGTCACTGAGCTCCTGGAACTGGGCACGGCCTCCCCCGGTGACAGTCCAGCTCTTCAGATTCTGGGCCAGCTTGGCCTGCAAGAGAAAGGACGGCCTCTAAGTACTGTGTGGTGCTCTGTTGTTGTGTGCACTGTCTCCCATGGTGGAATAGCTTGGCCAGTGTGGTGCCCTGTTGTTGTGTGCACTGCCTCCCATGGTGGAATAGCTTGGCCAGTGTGGTGCCCTGTTGCTGTGTGCACTGCCTCCCATGGTGGAATAGCTTGGCCAGTGTGGTGCCCTGTTGTTGTGTGCACTGCCTCCCAAGGTCGAATAGCTTGGCCAGTGTGTAAAGTGCAGAAAGTGCTATTGATGTTCATGCCAGTGCCATAGTTGCTGGAGGAGGGCTGGCCATTAGGCCTTTGAGGTCCCTTTGCCCATAATGTGAGGTGCACATGCAAGGATGAGGAGGACAATGGAAAGGGTACTCACCCTGACCAACCGAGTGAGGTCGTTAATTTTTTTCCGGCATTGGTCACCAGTCCTGGGGACATCGCTGTTGGCTGTGACCATCTGGGCGATTTCCCTCCAGGATCTCCTGTACAGCCTCTTGGGAGCCTTCTTACCACTGTCCGGGCACAAGATATCTCTTCTCTTCCCCAAACCCCTAAGCAGCACCTTCAAATCATGGGCAGAGAAGCGCTGCGCTCGCTCACGGGCCCTCTGCATCCTTGCTGGCGCTATTTCTCTCCAGCAGCAGTGTTTAGGCCTAGCTGGAGGGCTGCAGTATCCAGGGCGTGGCAGCAGACCAAGTCGACCCTTCCCCCTTTGAGAGCTGGCCGGCGCCAGGGTGCCTGCTGTCAATCAAAACATGACCGCACCTGCACTGCGCCCGGCCTCGGCGGTATCAGTCTGCACCGCCACATTAGCACCTAAAGTTAGGGGCGCAACGCCAGTTTTAGCGCTCGAGCAAACTCCTTGGCCAAAGCTGCTGAATATCGGCGAAGTGGCCTCCACTTTCCGGTGGGCGCAAACTTTAGCGCCCGCCCGACTTTACCGCCCCAAACGTGGCTATACTGAATTTCTAGGCCTCTGTGTGATGGTGTGACGTGGTGAATGCAGACAGCCCTTGCTGCGCTCTGGGTGATGTTGTGGCGTGGTGAATGCAGACAGGGCCTTGCAGCGCTCTGGGTAATGTTGTGGCGTAGTGAGTGCAGACAGCCCTTGCTGCGCTCTGGGTGATGTTGTTGCGTGGTGAATGCAGACAGGCCCTTGCAGCGCTCTGGATGATGTTGTGGCGTGGTGAATGCAAACAGGCCCTTGCAGCACTCTGGGAGATTTTGTGAACTGGTGAATGCAGACCGGCCCTTGCTGCGCTCGGTGTGATTTTGTGCCTGTTGAATGTTGAAAGGCCCTTGCAGCATTCTGGGTGATTTTGTGAACTGCTGAATGCAAACAGGCCCTTGCTGCGCTCTGGGTGATGTTTTGGCGTGGTGAATGCAGACAGATCCTCGCAGCGGCCTAGGTGATGTTGTGACTTGCTGAATGCAGACGGACCCTTGCAGCGCCCTGGATGATTCTGTGACCTGATGAGTGCAGACAGGCCCTCGCAGCGCTATGGCTGATGTTGTGACCTGGTAAATGCTGGAGCTAGCAGTGCTGTAGGCGTTGGTGCGGCCTGCTGAATGCAGACAGGCCCTCACAGCGGTCTGGTTGATGCTGTGATCTGGTGAATGCAGACAGGCCCTCGCAGCGATCTGAGTGATGCTGTGACCGGCTGAATGCAGACTGGCCCTCGCAGCGCTCTGGTGATGTTATGGCCTGGTGAATGCAAACAGGCCCTTGCAGCGCTCTGGGTGTTTTATTGAACTGGTCAATGCAGACAGGCTCTTGCTGCGCTCGGGGTGATGTTTTAACCTGTTGGATGCCGACAGGCCCGCGCAGCGGTCTGGTTGATGTTCTGACCTGTTGAATGCAGACAGGCCGTCGCAGCGGTCTGGTTGATGTTCTGACTTGGTGAATGTAGACAGGTGCCTGCAGCGCTCTTGGTGACGGTGTGAACTGCTACATGCAGACAGGACCTCACAGCAATCTGGGTGAAGTTCGCACCTGGTGAATGCAGACACGCCCTTGCAGCGCTCTGGTTGTTTTGGGGCCTGGTGAATGCAGACATGTCCTCGCAGCGCTCTGGCTGATTTTTTGATCTGGGGAATACGGACTGGCCCTCACAGCGCTCTGGGTGATGTTGTGACCTGGTGAATGCAGACAGACCTTCGCAGCGCTCTGGGTGATGTTGTGGCCTGGTGAATGCAAACAATCCGCTGCAGTGCTCTGGGTTATTCTGTTGTCTGCTGAATGCAGACTTGCCCTCGCAGCGCTCTGTGTGATGACGTGGCCTGGTGAATGCAGACAGGCCCCTGCCGCGCTATGAATGATGTTGTGACCTGCTGAATGCAGACAGGCTCTCGCAGCGCTCTGGGTGATTTTCTGGCCTGGAGAAAGCAGACAGGCTCTCGCCTCACTCTGGTTGATGTTTTGACCTGCTGAATGCAGACAGGTCTTCGCAGCTCTCTGGGTGATGCTGTGATTTGGTGAATGCAGACCGGCCCTCGCAGCGCTCTGGTGATGTTATGGCCTGGTGATTGCAAACAGGCCCGTGCAGCGCTCTGGGTGTTTTATTGAACTGGTCAATGCAGATAGGCTCTTGCTGCGCTCGGGGTGATGTTTTAACATGTTGGATGCAGACAGCCCTCGCAGCTGTCTGGTTGATGTTCTGACTTGGTGAATGTAGACAGGTGCCTGCAGCGCTCTGGGTGACGGTATGACCTTCTACATGCAGACAGGACCTCGCAGCAATCTGGGTGAAGTTCTGATCTGGTGAATGCAGACACGCCATTGGAGCGCTCTGGTTGTTTTGGGGCCTCGTGAATGCAGACAGGTCCTCGCAGCGCTCTCTGTGATTTTGTGATCTGGGGAATGCGGACAGGCCCTCGCAGCGCTCTGGGAGATTTTCTGGCCTGGTGAAAGGAGACAGGCTCTCGCAGCGCTCTGGTTGATGTAGTGGACTGGTGAATGCAGACATGCTCTCGCAGCGCTCTGGGTGATGCTGTGTTCTGCTGAATGCAGACAGGCTCTCGCCGACCACTGGGTGATGTTGTGGACTTGTGAATGCAGCCAGGCCTTCGCTGCACTCTGGTTGATGTTGTGGACGTGTGAATGCAGACAGGCACTCACAGCGCTCTGTGTGATTTGTGACCTGGTAAATGCAGGAGCTAGCAGCGCTCTGTGCGGTTTTGAGGACTGCTGAATGCAGACAAGCCCTCGCAGTGCTCCGGTTGATGTTGTGATCTCGGGAACGCTCGACAGGACCTCACAGTGCTCTGGGTGATGCTGTGATCTGGTGAAAGCTGACAGGCCCTCGCAGAGCTCCGTGTGACGTTTTAACCTGGTGGATGCAGACAGGCCCTCTCAGCGCTGTGGGTGATGTTGTGACATGCTGAATGCAGACAGGACCTCGCAGCGCTCTGGGAGATGTTGTGGCTTGATGAATGCAGTCGGCCTCTCACCGTGCTCTGTGTGGTGTTGTCATCTGGTGCATGCAGGAGCAAGCACCGCTCTGCGAGGCTGAGGCCTCATGAATGCAGATAGGCCCTCACAGCGCTCGGGTTGATGTTGTGATCTGGTAAATGCAGACAGGCCCTCGCAGTGCTTTGTATGTTGTCGTGGCCTGGTGAATGCCGACAGGCCCTCGACGCATTCTGGTAGATGCTGTGAACTGGTGAATGCAAACACACCCTCACAGTGCTCTGGTCGATGTTGTTAACGATTGAATGCAGGCAGGCCCTTGCAGCTCTCTGGGTGATTTTATGAATTGGTGAATGCAGACATGCCCTTGCTGCGCTCGGGGTGATAATGTGCCTGATGAATGCAGACAGTCCGTTGCAGCATTCTGGGTGATTTTGTGAAATGGTGAATGCAGACAGGCCCTCGCAGCGCCCTGGGTAATGTTGTGACTTGGTGAATGCAGACAGGCCCTCGCACCGCTATGGGGGATGCTGTGAACTGGTGAATGCAGACAGCCTCTTGCAGTGATCTGGGAGATTTTGTGACTGGTTGAATGCAGACCGGCCCTTGCAGCGCTCTGGGTGATGATCTGATCTGGTGAATGCAGACAGGCTCATGCTTGCTCGGGTGATGTTTTAACATCGTGGATGAAGACAGTCCGTCGCAGCAGTCTGGTTGATGTTCTGACCTGTTGAATGCAGATAGGCCCTGCAGTGCTCTGGGTGATGTTGTGACCTGGAACATGCAGGCAGGACCTCGCAGCAGGATGGGTGATGCTGTGAGCTTGTGAAGGCAGAGGGGCCCTTGCGGCAATCTGGGTGAAGTTCTGACCTGGTGAATGCAGACAGGGCCTTGCAGTGCTCTGGGTGTTTTTGTGGCCTGGTAAATGCAAATAGTTCCTCGCTGCGCTCTGGGTGCTGTTGGGATCTGGGAAATGCGGGCATGCCCTCGCATTGCTCTGGTTGATGTAGTGACCTCGTCAATGGAAACAGGTTCTCTCAGCGGTCTGACTGATGTTCTGACCGTGTGAATGCAGGAAGACCCTCGTAGCGCTCTGGGTGATTTTGTGACATGTTGAATGCAGACAGGCCCTCGCAGCGCTCTGGGAGATGTTGTGACATGTTGAATGCAGACAAACACTCGCCGCTCTCTGGGTGATGTTGTGATCTGATGAATAAAGGATGTAGCAGCGTTCTGGGTGAGGCTGAGGCCTTATGAATGCAGACAGGCCATCGCAGCGCTCTGGTTGATCTTGTGATCTGGTAAATGCAGACAGGCCCTCACAGCGCTTTGTGCATTGTCGTGGCCTGGTGAATGCCGATAGGCCCTCGCCGCGTTCTGGCTGATGCTGTGAACTGCTAAATGCAGACAGACCCTCACAGCGCTCTGGTCGATGTTGTGATTTGGTGAATGAAGACAGGCCCTTGCAGCACTCTGGAAGATGGTGTGATGTGGTGAATGCAGACAGCCCTTGCTGCGCTCTGGGTGATGTTGTGGCGTGGTGAATGCAGACAGGCCCTTGCAGCGCTCTGGGCGATGCTGTGGCGTGGTGAATGCAGAGAGGCCCTTGCAGCGCTCTGGGTGATGTTCTGGCGTGTTGAATGCAGACAGGCCCTTGCAGCACTCTGGGAGATTTTGTGAACTGTTGAATGCAGACCGGCCCTTGCTGCACTCGGTGTGATATTGTGCCTGTTGAATGCAGAAAGGCCCTTGCAGCATTCTGGGTGATTTTGTGAACTGGTGTCATTTAAGTCTATTTTGTGAATTTTAGTGTGTTAAGAAGTCAATTATTTGAAGTAAGTTTAATTTTTAAGGGTTTTTAAACTCTTGGGCAGTTTAAACCGGAAGTAGAATCCGGGTATAAAAGGGGGGGGGGGCTAGTGCGGTGCACGGAGTGCTTTGTGCATTGAGTGCTGCTGGAGTTTTGCTAAGTGGGAGAGTTCGGATAAGTGGGAGGTGAGGGTGTGTTTTTTGCTCTGTTTTTTTCCCCACTCCCAGGCTTAGACAGCACTGCAGAGGCAGAGCAGCGAGACGAGTCAACCAAACAGGCCCCACAGAAAGTATTCAAGGAGGAGTTTGGTGATCAGCTGTTTGGTTCATTTTCTTCCTTCTCTTCTCTTTTATACCTTTAAGTTGGTAAGTCCTATTGAATAGTGGTGTGATATTATCATATATATCCGGGCAGGGTCTTCATAACTAATAATAAGAAATTTAATTAATTATATAGAATGGAGCAGGTGATGTGTTACTGTTGCGAGATGTGGGAGCCCCATTGAGGCTCACGGTGATTACATCTGCGACAAGTGGTTGCTGCAAGAGGAACTCAAGTTCCATGTTATGGAGCTTGAGACCAGTCTTCAGGCACTGCAACACATCAGGGAGGGGGAGAAGTTCCTGGACTCTATGTTTCAGGAGATGGTCACACCTATAAAGTTAATTACTGCAGATGTAGTCCGTGATCTGCTGAATGAAGACGATTCGTCGCAGCGCTGTTGGCGATGTTGTGGTTTGATTAATGCAGACTCGCCCTCGCAGCGGTCTGTGTGGTGTCGTGGCCTGGTGAATGCAAACAGGCCGCCCCCGTGCTCTGGGTGATGTTTTGACCTGCTGAATGCAGACAGGCTCTCGCAGCGCTCTGGGTGATTTTCTGGCCTGGTGAAAGCAGACAGGCCCTCGCCGCGCTCTGGTTGATGTAGTGAACTGATTAATGCAGACAGGCTCTCGCAGCGCTCTGGGTGATGTTTTGACCTGCTGAATGCAGACAGGTTTTCACAGCTCTCTGGGTGATGTTGTGATCTGTTGAATGCAGACAGGCCCTCGCAGTGCTCTGGTGATGTTATGGCCTGGTGAATGCAAACAGGCCCTTGCAGCGCTCTGGGTGTTTTATTGAGCTGGTCAATGCAGACAGGCTCTTGCTGCGCTCGGGGCGATGTTTTAACATGTTGGATGCAGACAGGCCCTCGCAGCGGTCTCGCTGATGTTCTGGCCCTCGCAGCGGTCTGGTTGATATTCTGACCTGTTGAATGCAGACAGGCCCTCGCAGCGGTCTGGTTGATGTTCTGACTTGGTGAATGTAGACAGGTGCCTGCAGCGCTCTGCGTGACGGTGTGACCTGCTGCATGCAGATAGGACGTCACAGCAATCTGGGTGAAATACTGACCTGGTGAATGCAGACACGCCCTTGCAGCGCTCTGGGTTTTTTGGGGCCTGGTGAATGCAGACAGGTCCTCACAGCGTTCTGGGTGATTTAGTGAACTGATGAATGCAGACAGGCACTCGCAGCGCTCTGGGTGATGTTATGACCTGCTGAATGCAGACAGGTCTTCACAGTTCTCTGGGTGATGTTGTGATCTGCTGAATGCAGACAGGCCCTCGCAACGCTCTAAGTGATGTTTTGACCTGCTGAATGCAGACAGGCTCTCGCAGCGCTCCAAGTGATTCTGTGTTCTGCTGAATCTAGACAGGCCCTCGCCGCCCTCTGGGTAATATTGTGGACTTGTGAATGCAGCCAGTTCTTCGCTGCACTCTGGGTGATGTTGTGGATGTGTGCATGCAGGAAGGCCCTCACAGCGCTCTGTGTGATTTGTGACCTAGTGAATGCAGGAGCTAGCAGCGCTCTGGGCGGTTTTGAGGACTGCTGAATGCAGACAGGCCCTCGCAGTACTCCGTTTGATGTTGTGATCTCGGGAACGCCCGACAGGCCCTCGCAGCGCTCTGGGTGATGCTGTGATCTGGTGAAAGCTGACAGGCCCTCGCAGAGCTCTGTGTGACGTTTTAGTCTGGTTGATGCAGACAGGCCCTCGCAGCGCTCTGGGAGATGTTGTGGCTTGATGAATGCAGTCGGCCTCTCGCCGTGCTCTGTGTGGTGTTGTGAACTGGAGAATGCAGACAGGCACTCGCCGCTCTCTGTGTGATGTTGTGATCTGGTGCATGGAGAGCTAGCACCGCTCTGGGGGAGGCTGAGGCCTTATGAATGCAGACAGGCCCTCACAGCGCTCGGGTTGATGTTGTGATCTGGTAAATGCAGACAGGCTCACGCAGCGCTCTGAGTGATGTTGTGAACTGCTAAATGCAGACAGGCCCTCGCAGTGCTTTGTGTGTTGTCGTGGACTGGTGAATGCCGACAGGCCCTCGCTGCATTCTGGCAGATGCTGTGTACTGGTGAATGCAAACAGACCATCACAGTGCTCTGGTCGATGTTGTGAACTGGTGAATGCAGACAGGCCCTTTCAGCACTTTGGATGATTTTGTAAACAGGTGAATGCAAATAGACACTTGCTGCGCTCGGGGTGATGATGTGCCTGGTGAATGCAGACAGTCCCTTGCAGCATTCTGGGTGATTTTGTGAAATGGTGAATGCAGACAGGCCCTTGCTGCCATCCGAGTGATGCTGTGGCTTGATCAATGCAGACAGGCCCTCGCAGCGCCCTGGGTAATGTTGTGACTTGGTGAATGCAGACACGCCCTCGCTGCGCTCTGGATGATTCTGTGATCTGATGAATGCAGACAGGCCCTCGCACCGCTATGGGGGATGTTGTGACCTCATGAATGCAGACAGGCCCTCGCAGCGGTTTGGTTGATGCTCTGACCTGGTGAATGGAGACAGGCCCTGCAGCACTCTGGGTGATGTTGTGACCTGGAACATGCAGACGGGACCGTGCAGCAGGATGGGTGATGCTGTGAGCTTGTGAATGCAGAGAGGCTCTTGCGGCAATCTGGGTGAAGTTCTGACCTGGTGAAAGCAGACAGAGCCTTGCAGTGCTCTGGCTGTTTTTGTGGTCTGGTAAATGCAGACAGTTCCTCGCAGCGCTCTGGGTGATGTTAGGATCTGGGGAATGCGGGCATGCCCTCGCAGCGCTCTGGATGATGTAGTGACCTCGTAAATGGAAACAGATTCTCTCAGCGGTCTGGGTGACGTTCTGACCGTGTAAATGCAGGAAGACCTTCACAGCGCTCTGGGGGATTTTGTGACCTGTTGAATGCAGACAGGCCCTCGCAGCGCTCTGGGAGATGTTGTGACATGTTGAAAGCAGGCTATGTTAATAAAGGAAGGAATCACTGTAATGCAGAGAAATGATATTGCGTCAAAAGATCAGGATAATGAAACAGTTTGGGTGGAGGTGAGGAATAATAAGGGGAAAAAAACGCTAGTGGGCGTAGTCTATAGGCCTCCAAACAGTTGCAACTCTATTGGACGGAGTATCAATCAGGAAATAGTTGAGGCTTGTAATAGGGGAACATTTAAAATGATGGGGGATTTTAACTATCATATTCATTGGACAAATCAAATTGGGCAGGGCTGACTTGAGGATGAGTTCATTGAGTGTATTAGGGATGGGTTACTTGAGCAGTATGTAACTGAACCGACCAGCGGGAAAGCAACCTTAGACCTGGTCCTGTGTAACGAGACAGGATTAATTAAAATGTCCTAGTAAAGGATCCCCTTGGAATGAGTGACCATAACATGGTTGAATTCCATATTCAATTAGAGGGTGAGAAGGTTGGATCTCAAACAAGCGTGCTAAGCTTGAATAAAGGAAACTATGAAGGTATGAGAGTGGAATTGAGTAGAGTGGTTTGGGAAAATAGATTAAAGGGTAAGACGATACATGATCAGTGATGTACATTTAAGGAGTTAGTTTACAACTTCCAAAAAATATATATTCCACTGAGAAGAAAAGGATGTAAAAGAAAAGACAGCCATCCGTGGCTAAGTAAAGAAATTAAGGTCATTATTCGATTAAAAACAAGGGCATATAAGGTAGCCAAATCTAGTGGGAGTATACAGGATTGGGAAAACTTTAAAAGACAGCAAAAAATAACAAAAAGATTGATTAAGAAAGGGAAGATAGATTATGAAAGTAAATTAGCAAACAATATAAAAACAGATAGTACGAGTTTTTATAGTTACATAAAAAGAAAAAGGGTGGCTAAAGTAAATGTTGGTCCCTTAGAAGATGAGATCGGGAAATTAATGGTGGGAAATATGGAGATGGCCAAAACACTGAATTAATATTTTGTATAAGTCTTTACAGTCGAGGATACTAAGAATATCCCAACACTGGACAAACAGGGGGCTATAGGGGGGGAGGAGCTAAACACGATCAAAATTACTATGGAAGTGGTACTTGGTAAAATAATGGGACTCGAGGCGTATAAATCACCTGAACCTGATGGCTTACATCCTAGGGTCTTGAGTGAAGTGGCGGTAGGGATTGTGGAATGCATTGGTAATAATTTTCCAAAACTCCCTGGATTCAGCAAAGGTCCCGGCACACTGGAAAACTGCTAATATAACACCCTTATTTAAAAAAGGCAGTAGACAGAAGGCTGGAAACTATAGATCGGTTAGCCTAACATCTGTGGTAGGTAAAATTTGGAGTCCATTATTAAGGAGACAGTAACAGGACATTTGGATAATTATAATTTAATAGGACAAAGTCAGCATGGTTTTATGAAGGGGAAGTCATGTTTGACAAATTTGCTGGTGTTCTTTGAGGAAGTAACATATAGGGTGGATAAAGGGGAACCAGTGCACGTAGTGTATTTAGACTTCCAAAAGGCATTTGACAAGGTGCCACACAAAAGATTATTGGTTAAGATAAAATACCAAGGGATTGGGGGTAATATTCTGGCATGGATAGAGGATTGGCTATCTAACAGAAGGCAGAAAATTGGGATAAATGGTTCATTCTCAGGCTGGCAATCAGTAACTAGTGGTGTTCCGCAGGGGTCAGTGCTGGGTCCCCAACTCTTTACAATCTATATTAACGATTTGGAGGAGGGGACCGAGTGTAACATATCAACGTTTGCAGATGATACTAAGATGGGAGGGAAAGCAGTGAGTGAGGAGGATAAAAAAAACCTGCAAGCGGACATAGATAGGCTAAGTAAGTGGGCAGAGATTATGCAGAGAGAATACAATACTGGAAAGTGTGAGGTTATGCACTTTGGCAGGAAAAATCGTAGAACAATTTATTATCTTAATGGCAAGAAACTTGAAAGTACTGAAGTACAAAGGGAGTTCGGGGTCCTGGTGCACAAAACTCTAAAGGTTGGTATGCAGGTGCAGGAAGTGATATAGAAGGCCAATGGAATGTTGGCTTTCATTGTTAGGGGGACAGATTATAAAAATAGGGAGGTATTGCTTCAGTTGTACAAGGTATTGGTGAGACAGCACCTGGAATACTGCATACAGTTTTGATGTCCATACTTAAGAAAAGACATCTCGAGTCAGTACAAAGAAGGTTCAGTCGGTTAATCCCGGGGATGAGGGGATGGACATATGAGGAGAGGTTGAGTAGATTGAGACTCTACTCATTGGAGTTCAGAAGAATGAGAGGCGATCTTATTGAAACATATAAGATTGTGAAGGGTTTGTATCGGGTGGATGCGGGGAGGATGTTCCCGAAGGTGGGTGAAACTAGAACTAGGGGGCATACTCTTAGAATAAGGGGCTGCTCTTTCAAAACGGAGATGAGGAGGAACTACTTCACTCAGAGGGTGGTAGGCCCATGGAATATGCTGGCCCAAAAAGCTGTAGAAGCTACATCATTAAATAAATTTAAAACAGAAATAGACATTTTCCTAGAAGTACAGGGAATTAAGGATTACGGGGAACGGGCAGGAATTTGGACATAAGTCTAGGTTCAGATCGGACATGGCCCTTTGTGTAGCGGAGCGGGCCCAGGGGCCGTGTAGCCTGATCCTGCTCCTATTTCATGTGTCTAATTCTGTTAGATTCAGGAGATGGTTGTGTGATAGTAGATTGGCGGTTAGGATCAGATCAGCCATGATCTTATTGAATGGCGGAGCAGGTTCGAGGGGCCGATTGGCCTACTCCTGCTCCTATTTCTTATGTTCTTATGTTCTGAAACACTCGCCGCTCTCTGGGTGATGTTGTGATCTGGTGAATGCAGGAGCTAGCAGCGCTCTGGGCGAGGCTGAGGCCTTATGAATGCAGACAGGCGCTCGCATCGGTCAGGTTGATGTTGTGATCTGGTAAATGCAGATAGGCCCTTGGAATGCTTTGTGCGTTGTCGTGGCCTGGTGAATGCCGACAGGTCCTCGCCGCTAGCTGGCTGATGCTGTGAACTGGTGAATGCAGACAGACCCTCACATCGCTCTGGTCGATGTTGTGATTTGGTGAATGCAGACAGGCCCTTGCAGCACTCTGTGTGATTTTGTGAACTGGTGAATGCAGACAGCCCTTGCTGCGCTCTGGGTGATGTTGTGGCCTGGTGAATGCAGACAGCCGTTGCAGCACTCTGGGTGATTTTGTGAACTGGTGAATGGAGACAGCCCTTGCAGCACTCTGGGTGATGGTGTGGCGTGGTGAATGCTGACAGCCCTTGCTGTGCTCTGGGTGATGTTGCGGTGTGGTGAATGCAGACAGGCCCTTGCAACACTCTGGGAGATTTTGTGAACTGGTGAATGCAGGCAGGCCCTTGCTGCGCTCTGGGTGATGTTGTGGCGTGGTGAATGAAGACTGACCCTCGCAGCGCTCTGGATGATTCTGTGATCTGAAGAATGCAGACAGACCCTCGCAGCGCTATTTGTGATGTTGTGATCTGGTGAATGCAGGCAGGCCCTCGCAGTGATCTGAGTGATGCTGTGACCGGGTGAATGCAGACCGGCCCTCGCAGCGCTCTGGTGATGTTATGTCCTGGTGAAAACAAACAGGCCCTTGCAGCGCTCTGGGTGTTGTTTTGAACTGGTGAATGCAGACAGGCTCTTGCTGCGCTCGGGGTGATGTTTTAACACGTTGGATGCAGACAGTCCCTCGCAGCGGTCTGTATGATGTTCTGACCTGTTGAATGCAGACAGGTTCTCGCAGCGTTCTGGTTGATGTTCTGACTTGGTGAATGTAGACAGGCACCTGCAACGCTCTGGGTGACGGTGAGAACTGCTACATGCACGGGCAGCACTGTGGCATAGTGGTTAGCACTGTTGCCTTGCAGCGCCAGGGACCCGGGTTCAAATCTGGCCTTGGGTGACTGTCTGTGTGGAGTTTGCACATTCTCCCCGTGTTTGCGTGGGTTTCCTCCGGTTGCTTCGGTTTCCTCCTACAGTCCAAAGATGTGCGGGTTAGGTTGATTGGCCATGATAAAAATTGACCATTAGTGTTCGGGGGGATTAATTGCGTGGGGTTACGGGGATAGGGCTTGTGTGGGATGGCTGCCGGTGTAGGGGCCGGGTGCTAGGGTTTGGATGATCAGCCATGATCTCGTTGAATGGTGGAGCAGGCTCGAATGGCCGAATGTCCTACTCCTGCTCCTAGTTTCTATGTTTCTATGCAGACAGGACCTCGCAGCAATCTGGGTGAAGTTCTGACCTGGTGAATGCAGACACGCCCTTGCAGCGCTCTGGGTGTTTTTGTGTCCTGGTGAATGCAGACAGGTCCTCGCAGCATTCTGGGTGATTTTGGTATCTGAGGAATGCGGGCAGGCCCTCACAACGCTCTGGGTGGTTTTGTGACCTGGTGAATGCAGACAGGCCCTCGCAGCGCTCTGGTGATATTGTGGCCTGATGAATGCAGACAGACCTTCTCAGCGCTTTGGGTGATGTTGTGCCCTTTTCAATGCAGATAGGCCCTCTCAGCAGGCTGGGTGACCTTCTGACCGGGTGAATGCAGACAGCCCCTCACAGCGCTCTGTATGATGTTGTGATCTGCTGAATACAGACAGTCCCTCAAAGCGCCCTCTGTTATGTTATGACCTGATGAATGCAGAAAGACCTTCGCAACCATCTGGGTGCTGTTGTGGAGTTTTGAATGTAGACAGGCCCTTGAAGCATTCTGGATAACTTTGTGAACTGGTGAATGCAGACAGGCCCTCGCAGCGCTCTGGGTGCTATTGTTGCCTGCTGAATGGAGACTATCCGCCGCAGTGCTCTGGGTTATTCTG
>NW_028226138.1:0-71663 GCF_052327205.1 Somniosus microcephalus | reverse complement strand
TGGATGCTGAAATTTGTCTCGCTAACACACAGCACTGTGGGGCATCGGAACCTAAGCACCAGCCGGGATTGTTTGTTAACCGACAGCAGAGTGTAGCAGCGGAAGCGTGCTGGTCCCATAACCCAGAGGTCGATTGATCGTAAGCCTTCTTCTGCTAGTTGCATTCTTATATACACCAACAATAAAATGCTCTATTGCTACCCCAATCAAACGCACTTAATTTTATCACACTTTACTTACACCAACTTCCTGCTTGCAACACACAACAGGGATAAATTTTGAATGAAATTTACAATGGGTGTGTTGCAGCAAACTTTTATTTATTAGCGTTGCCTTGTAAACACGTAGCTGCTTCTGATATAGTGGGTTGCATCAGAAGTGAGTTTGCCGTCCACGAATTTAATTTCCTTTCGTTTCCCCTGCTATTTACAAGACCAGGCCACATTTCAATCACCAGTCACTAGTTTCAGATTCCTTAATGCACTGACGTGGTAGCGTGGCCGAGCGGTCTAAGGCGCTGGATTAAGGCTCCAGTCTCTTCGGGGGCGTGGGTTCGAATCCCACCGCTGCCAGATATTGCGACATTTATAAATTTCGTCGCTTCACCACCAGCAGTAAACCAGGCAGGCATGCCGGTTTTGGGTCACCGTTTCCTTCAGTTGCTATTGACAGGCTGATCCGAATCGCAGAATTTCCTCTGCTCCATAATTGGCCTGAACACTACAAACACCATCACCCAACCAACTGAATTCAGCCCGTTCACTCACTCGTCCCCACACCTGCTGCCTCTCACTTATTCAGATGTGCACCACGTTTACTCTTTCTTGCAATCTATCGACCGCGCCCCCCATTGCTGTCATCTCTCCGTCGTTTCCCCGTTCGCCCTTCCAATCTTGCCGGTTGAACAGCACCTCCCATTTGTTCCTGTGCTGCAATCCAATTAATTTAACACCAGTATCTTTTTGTCAATCGAACCTATCCAGACAGCGAAAGTTACATTAAGACATGGTTAAGAGAAGATCCATTCTGCAAACGAAAAGGGTGGGGAGGGGATCTGGACTCTGACTTCAGGATGAGAGTCAGATGTGTTTTTCATACCATTAGTCTGGGGAAGTTGTGATTAGGAGGGCAAATTTTTCCTATTGTTCTCTTCTCTTAAATTATGATAAATTTCAGGCTCAGTGCGTCAGGTTTTGTTATCACAATTTATGCTTTACTTACAGCAACTTCCTTCTTGCAAAAAACACAAGAACCTGCAACACAACTTTCAAAACACTTTATTCGCACCAACATAAGCTGCAAATGCTGCAAACTTGGAGCAGCCTTGGCCTTACCCTTTCTCTCAACGCATTCCTGCAGCGCCGTGTCGCCAGCACCAGATGGTGCTCTTGGCCTTTACACAACAGGCAATACCTTCACACAAAACGGAAGCCCGTTACACAACACGGAGAACCTTTACACAACAGGAAACACATTACTCAATAGCGGACATCTTTACAAAGCAGACAAAATCTCTAAACAACAGGGAAAATCTACACACAGCAGCGATCATCTTTACACAGGAGGGAACAATTTTATATAACCGGGAACATCTTTACACTACAGGGAATTTCTTTGCACAGCAGAACGCACCTTCATGCAAGTCTCTCTCTTCATCTCAGTCTCCGTTTCCCTGGCTGTCTACCTCCCTCTCTGTTTCTCTCGCAGTCTCGGTTTTCCCTCAGTCTCTGTCTCTGCCTCGTGTTAATCGCTCTGTCTGTCTCTCTCTCTCTTTGGTTTCTTCAGTGTCTTTCTCTGTCCCTCCATTTGTGTGGCCAGAAACACCCTTTCCGGATTCCTGTGTGTCATTTTGTGTGTGTCCCATTGTCGGTGTCGTAATACAGAGTGTCCTTGTGACATCGTGCAGCCATGTCAGCCTGCAAACACGGGTGCTGCGGGGTCCGGGTCTCTGGGCGGTTTCAGGGCCATGCTATAGTTTTCAACACAGGCTGGATGCTGAAATTTGTCTCGCTAACACACAGCACTGTGGGGCATCGGAACCTAAGCACCAGCCGGGATTGTTTGTTAACCGACAGCAGAGTGTAGCAGCGGAAGCGTGCTGGTCCCATAACCCAGAGGTCGATTGATCGTAAGCCTTCTTCTGCTAGTTGCATTCTTATATACACCAACAATAAAATGCTCTATTGCTACCCCAATCAAACGCACTTAATTTTATCACACTTTACTTACACCAACTTCCTGCTTGCAACACACAACAGGGATAAATTTTGAATGAAATTTACAATGGGTGTGTTGCAGCAAACTTTTATTTATTAGCGTTGCCTTGTAAACACGTAGCTGCTTCTGATATAGTGGGTTGCATCAGAAGTGAGTTTGCCGTCCACGAATTTAATTTCCTTTCGTTTCCCCTGCTATTTACAAGACCAGGCCACATTTCAATCACCAGTCACTAGTTTCAGATTCCTTAATGCACTGACGTGGTAGCGTGGCCGAGCGGTCTAAGGCGCTGGATTAAGGCTCCAGTCTCTTCGGGGGCGTGGGTTCGAATCCCACCGCTGCCAGATATTGCGACATTTATAAATTTCGTCGCTTCACCACCAGCAGTAAACCAGGCAGGCATGCCGGTTTTGGGTCACCGTTTCCTTCAGTTGCTATTGACAGGCTGATCCGAATCGCAGAATTTCCTCTGCTCCATAATTGGCCTGAACACTACAAACACCATCACCCAACCAACTGAATTCAGCCCGTTCACTCACTCGTCCCCACACCTGCTGCCTCTCACTTATTCAGATGTGCACCACGTTTACTCTTTCTTGCAATCTATCGACCGCGCCCCCCATTGCTGTCATCTCTCCGTCGTTTCCCCGTTCGCCCTTCCAATCTTGCCGGTTGAACAGCACCTCCCATTTGTTCCTGTGCTGCAATCCAATTAATTTAACACCAGTATCTTTTTGTCAATCGAACCTATCCAGACAGCGAAAGTTACATTAAGACATGGTTAAGAGAAGATCCATTCTGCAAACGAAAAGGGTGGGGAGGGGATCTGGACTCTGACTTCAGGATGAGAGTCAGATGTGTTTTTCATACCATTAGTCTGGGGAAGTTGTGATTAGGAGGGCAAATTTTTCCTATTGTTCTCTTCTCTTAAATTATGATAAATTTCAGGCTCAGTGCGTCAGGTTTTGTTATCACAATTTATGCTTTACTTACAGCAACTTCCTTCTTGCAAAAAACACAAGAACCTGCAACACAACTTTCAAAACACTTTATTCGCACCAACATAAGCTGCAAATGCTGCAAACTTGGAGCAGCCTTGGCCTTACCCTTTCTCTCAACGCATTCCTGCAGCGCCGTGTCGCCAGCACCAGATGGTGCTCTTGGCCTTTACACAACAGGCAATACCTTCACACAAAACGGAAGCCCGTTACACAACACGGAGAACCTTTACACAACAGGAAACACATTACTCAATAGCGGACATCTTTACAAAGCAGACAAAATCTCTAAACAACAGGGAAAATCTACACACAGCAGCGATCATCTTTACACAGGAGGGAACAATTTTATATAACCGGGAACATCTTTACACTACAGGGAATTTCTTTGCACAGCAGAACGCACCTTCATGCAAGTCTCTCTCTTCATCTCAGTCTCCGTTTCCCTGGCTGTCTACCTCCCTCTCTGTTTCTCTCGCAGTCTCGGTTTTCCCTCAGTCTCTGTCTCTGCCTCGTGTTAATCGCTCTGTCTGTCTCTCTCTCTCTTTGGTTTCTTCAGTGTCTTTCTCTGTCCCTCCATTTGTGTGGCCAGAAACACCCTTTCCGGATTCCTGTGTGTCATTTTGTGTGTGTCCCATTGTCGGTGTCGTAATACAGAGTGTCCTTGTGACATCGTGCAGCCATGTCAGCCTGCAAACACGGGTGCTGCGGGGTCCGGGTCTCTGGGCGGTTTCAGGGCCATGCTATAGTTTTCAACACAGGCTGGATGCTGAAATTTGTCTCGCTAACACACAGCACTGTGGGGCATCGGAACCTAAGCACCAGCCGGGATTGTTTGTTAACCGACAGCAGAGTGTAGCAGCGGAAGCGTGCTGGTCCCATAACCCAGAGGTCGATTGATCGTAAGCCTTCTTCTGCTAGTTGCATTCTTATATACACCAACAATAAAATGCTCTATTGCTACCCCAATCAAACGCACTTAATTTTATCACACTTTACTTACACCAACTTCCTGCTTGCAACACACAACAGGGATAAATTTTGAATGAAATTTACAATGGGTGTGTTGCAGCAAACTTTTATTTATTAGCGTTGCCTTGTAAACACGTAGCTGCTTCTGATATAGTGGGTTGCATCAGAAGTGAGTTTGCCGTCCACGAATTTAATTTCCTTTCGTTTCCCCTGCTATTTACAAGACCAGGCCACATTTCAATCACCAGTCACTAGTTTCAGATTCCTTAATGCACTGACGTGGTAGCGTGGCCGAGCGGTCTAAGGCGCTGGATTAAGGCTCCAGTCTCTTCGGGGGCGTGGGTTCGAATCCCACCGCTGCCAGATATTGCGACATTTATAAATTTCGTCGCTTCACCACCAGCAGTAAACCAGGCAGGCATGCCGGTTTTGGGTCACCGTTTCCTTCAGTTGCTATTGACAGGCTGATCCGAATCGCAGAATTTCCTCTGCTCCATAATTGGCCTGAACACTACAAACACCATCACCCAACCAACTGAATTCAGCCCGTTCACTCACTCGTCCCCACACCTGCTGCCTCTCACTTATTCAGATGTGCACCACGTTTACTCTTTCTTGCAATCTATCGACCGCGCCCCCCATTGCTGTCATCTCTCCGTCGTTTCCCCGTTCGCCCTTCCAATCTTGCCGGTTGAACAGCACCTCCCATTTGTTCCTGTGCTGCAATCCAATTAATTTAACACCAGTATCTTTTTGTCAATCGAACCTATCCAGACAGCGAAAGTTACATTAAGACATGGTTAAGAGAAGATCCATTCTGCAAACGAAAAGGGTGGGGAGGGGATCTGGACTCTGACTTCAGGATGAGAGTCAGATGTGTTTTTCATACCATTAGTCTGGGGAAGTTGTGATTAGGAGGGCAAATTTTTCCTATTGTTCTCTTCTCTTAAATTATGATAAATTTCAGGCTCAGTGCGTCAGGTTTTGTTATCACAATTTATGCTTTACTTACAGCAACTTCCTTCTTGCAAAAAACACAAGAACCTGCAACACAACTTTCAAAACACTTTATTCGCACCAACATAAGCTGCAAATGCTGCAAACTTGGAGCAGCCTTGGCCTTACCCTTTCTCTCAACGCATTCCTGCAGCGCCGTGTCGCCAGCACCAGATGGTGCTCTTGGCCTTTACACAACAGGCAATACCTTCACACAAAACGGAAGCCCGTTACACAACACGGAGAACCTTTACACAACAGGAAACACATTACTCAATAGCGGACATCTTTACAAAGCAGACAAAATCTCTAAACAACAGGGAAAATCTACACACAGCAGCGATCATCTTTACACAGGAGGGAACAATTTTATATAACCGGGAACATCTTTACACTACAGGGAATTTCTTTGCACAGCAGAACGCACCTTCATGCAAGTCTCTCTCTTCATCTCAGTCTCCGTTTCCCTGGCTGTCTACCTCCCTCTCTGTTTCTCTCGCAGTCTCGGTTTTCCCTCAGTCTCTGTCTCTGCCTCGTGTTAATCGCTCTGTCTGTCTCTCTCTCTCTTTGGTTTCTTCAGTGTCTTTCTCTGTCCCTCCATTTGTGTGGCCAGAAACACCCTTTCCGGATTCCTGTGTGTCATTTTGTGTGTGTCCCATTGTCGGTGTCGTAATACAGAGTGTCCTTGTGACATCGTGCAGCCATGTCAGCCTGCAAACACGGGTGCTGCGGGGTCCGGGTCTCTGGGCGGTTTCAGGGCCATGCTATAGTTTTCAACACAGGCTGGATGCTGAAATTTGTCTCGCTAACACACAGCACTGTGGGGCATCGGAACCTAAGCACCAGCCGGGATTGTTTGTTAACCGACAGCAGAGTGTAGCAGCGGAAGCGTGCTGGTCCCATAACCCAGAGGTCGATTGATCGTAAGCCTTCTTCTGCTAGTTGCATTCTTATATACACCAACAATAAAATGCTCTATTGCTACCCCAATCAAACGCACTTAATTTTATCACACTTTACTTACACCAACTTCCTGCTTGCAACACACAACAGGGATAAATTTTGAATGAAATTTACAATGGGTGTGTTGCAGCAAACTTTTATTTATTAGCGTTGCCTTGTAAACACGTAGCTGCTTCTGATATAGTGGGTTGCATCAGAAGTGAGTTTGCCGTCCACGAATTTAATTTCCTTTCGTTTCCCCTGCTATTTACAAGACCAGGCCACATTTCAATCACCAGTCACTAGTTTCAGATTCCTTAATGCACTGACGTGGTAGCGTGGCCGAGCGGTCTAAGGCGCTGGATTAAGGCTCCAGTCTCTTCGGGGGCGTGGGTTCGAATCCCACCGCTGCCAGATATTGCGACATTTATAAATTTCGTCGCTTCACCACCAGCAGTAAACCAGGCAGGCATGCCGGTTTTGGGTCACCGTTTCCTTCAGTTGCTATTGACAGGCTGATCCGAATCGCAGAATTTCCTCTGCTCCATAATTGGCCTGAACACTACAAACACCATCACCCAACCAACTGAATTCAGCCCGTTCACTCACTCGTCCCCACACCTGCTGCCTCTCACTTATTCAGATGTGCACCACGTTTACTCTTTCTTGCAATCTATCGACCGCGCCCCCCATTGCTGTCATCTCTCCGTCGTTTCCCCGTTCGCCCTTCCAATCTTGCCGGTTGAACAGCACCTCCCATTTGTTCCTGTGCTGCAATCCAATTAATTTAACACCAGTATCTTTTTGTCAATCGAACCTATCCAGACAGCGAAAGTTACATTAAGACATGGTTAAGAGAAGATCCATTCTGCAAACGAAAAGGGTGGGGAGGGGATCTGGACTCTGACTTCAGGATGAGAGTCAGATGTGTTTTTCATACCATTAGTCTGGGGAAGTTGTGATTAGGAGGGCAAATTTTTCCTATTGTTCTCTTCTCTTAAATTATGATAAATTTCAGGCTCAGTGCGTCAGGTTTTGTTATCACAATTTATGCTTTACTTACAGCAACTTCCTTCTTGCAAAAAACACAAGAACCTGCAACACAACTTTCAAAACACTTTATTCGCACCAACATAAGCTGCAAATGCTGCAAACTTGGAGCAGCCTTGGCCTTACCCTTTCTCTCAACGCATTCCTGCAGCGCCGTGTCGCCAGCACCAGATGGTGCTCTTGGCCTTTACACAACAGGCAATACCTTCACACAAAACGGAAGCCCGTTACACAACACGGAGAACCTTTACACAACAGGAAACACATTACTCAATAGCGGACATCTTTACAAAGCAGACAAAATCTCTAAACAACAGGGAAAATCTACACACAGCAGCGATCATCTTTACACAGGAGGGAACAATTTTATATAACCGGGAACATCTTTACACTACAGGGAATTTCTTTGCACAGCAGAACGCACCTTCATGCAAGTCTCTCTCTTCATCTCAGTCTCCGTTTCCCTGGCTGTCTACCTCCCTCTCTGTTTCTCTCGCAGTCTCGGTTTTCCCTCAGTCTCTGTCTCTGCCTCGTGTTAATCGCTCTGTCTGTCTCTCTCTCTCTTTGGTTTCTTCAGTGTCTTTCTCTGTCCCTCCATTTGTGTGGCCAGAAACACCCTTTCCGGATTCCTGTGTGTCATTTTGTGTGTGTCCCATTGTCGGTGTCGTAATACAGAGTGTCCTTGTGACATCGTGCAGCCATGTCAGCCTGCAAACACGGGTGCTGCGGGGTCCGGGTCTCTGGGCGGTTTCAGGGCCATGCTATAGTTTTCAACACAGGCTGGATGCTGAAATTTGTCTCGCTAACACACAGCACTGTGGGGCATCGGAACCTAAGCACCAGCCGGGATTGTTTGTTAACCGACAGCAGAGTGTAGCAGCGGAAGCGTGCTGGTCCCATAACCCAGAGGTCGATTGATCGTAAGCCTTCTTCTGCTAGTTGCATTCTTATATACACCAACAATAAAATGCTCTATTGCTACCCCAATCAAACGCACTTAATTTTATCACACTTTACTTACACCAACTTCCTGCTTGCAACACACAACAGGGATAAATTTTGAATGAAATTTACAATGGGTGTGTTGCAGCAAACTTTTATTTATTAGCGTTGCCTTGTAAACACGTAGCTGCTTCTGATATAGTGGGTTGCATCAGAAGTGAGTTTGCCGTCCACGAATTTAATTTCCTTTCGTTTCCCCTGCTATTTACAAGACCAGGCCACATTTCAATCACCAGTCACTAGTTTCAGATTCCTTAATGCACTGACGTGGTAGCGTGGCCGAGCGGTCTAAGGCGCTGGATTAAGGCTCCAGTCTCTTCGGGGGCGTGGGTTCGAATCCCACCGCTGCCAGATATTGCGACATTTATAAATTTCGTCGCTTCACCACCAGCAGTAAACCAGGCAGGCATGCCGGTTTTGGGTCACCGTTTCCTTCAGTTGCTATTGACAGGCTGATCCGAATCGCAGAATTTCCTCTGCTCCATAATTGGCCTGAACACTACAAACACCATCACCCAACCAACTGAATTCAGCCCGTTCACTCACTCGTCCCCACACCTGCTGCCTCTCACTTATTCAGATGTGCACCACGTTTACTCTTTCTTGCAATCTATCGACCGCGCCCCCCATTGCTGTCATCTCTCCGTCGTTTCCCCGTTCGCCCTTCCAATCTTGCCGGTTGAACAGCACCTCCCATTTGTTCCTGTGCTGCAATCCAATTAATTTAACACCAGTATCTTTTTGTCAATCGAACCTATCCAGACAGCGAAAGTTACATTAAGACATGGTTAAGAGAAGATCCATTCTGCAAACGAAAAGGGTGGGGAGGGGATCTGGACTCTGACTTCAGGATGAGAGTCAGATGTGTTTTTCATACCATTAGTCTGGGGAAGTTGTGATTAGGAGGGCAAATTTTTCCTATTGTTCTCTTCTCTTAAATTATGATAAATTTCAGGCTCAGTGCGTCAGGTTTTGTTATCACAATTTATGCTTTACTTACAGCAACTTCCTTCTTGCAAAAAACACAAGAACCTGCAACACAACTTTCAAAACACTTTATTCGCACCAACATAAGCTGCAAATGCTGCAAACTTGGAGCAGCCTTGGCCTTACCCTTTCTCTCAACGCATTCCTGCAGCGCCGTGTCGCCAGCACCAGATGGTGCTCTTGGCCTTTACACAACAGGCAATACCTTCACACAAAACGGAAGCCCGTTACACAACACGGAGAACCTTTACACAACAGGAAACACATTACTCAATAGCGGACATCTTTACAAAGCAGACAAAATCTCTAAACAACAGGGAAAATCTACACACAGCAGCGATCATCTTTACACAGGAGGGAACAATTTTATATAACCGGGAACATCTTTACACTACAGGGAATTTCTTTGCACAGCAGAACGCACCTTCATGCAAGTCTCTCTCTTCATCTCAGTCTCCGTTTCCCTGGCTGTCTACCTCCCTCTCTGTTTCTCTCGCAGTCTCGGTTTTCCCTCAGTCTCTGTCTCTGCCTCGTGTTAATCGCTCTGTCTGTCTCTCTCTCTCTTTGGTTTCTTCAGTGTCTTTCTCTGTCCCTCCATTTGTGTGGCCAGAAACACCCTTTCCGGATTCCTGTGTGTCATTTTGTGTGTGTCCCATTGTCGGTGTCGTAATACAGAGTGTCCTTGTGACATCGTGCAGCCATGTCAGCCTGCAAACACGGGTGCTGCGGGGTCCGGGTCTCTGGGCGGTTTCAGGGCCATGCTATAGTTTTCAACACAGGCTGGATGCTGAAATTTGTCTCGCTAACACACAGCACTGTGGGGCATCGGAACCTAAGCACCAGCCGGGATTGTTTGTTAACCGACAGCAGAGTGTAGCAGCGGAAGCGTGCTGGTCCCATAACCCAGAGGTCGATTGATCGTAAGCCTTCTTCTGCTAGTTGCATTCTTATATACACCAACAATAAAATGCTCTATTGCTACCCCAATCAAACGCACTTAATTTTATCACACTTTACTTACACCAACTTCCTGCTTGCAACACACAACAGGGATAAATTTTGAATGAAATTTACAATGGGTGTGTTGCAGCAAACTTTTATTTATTAGCGTTGCCTTGTAAACACGTAGCTGCTTCTGATATAGTGGGTTGCATCAGAAGTGAGTTTGCCGTCCACGAATTTAATTTCCTTTCGTTTCCCCTGCTATTTACAAGACCAGGCCACATTTCAATCACCAGTCACTAGTTTCAGATTCCTTAATGCACTGACGTGGTAGCGTGGCCGAGCGGTCTAAGGCGCTGGATTAAGGCTCCAGTCTCTTCGGGGGCGTGGGTTCGAATCCCACCGCTGCCAGATATTGCGACATTTATAAATTTCGTCGCTTCACCACCAGCAGTAAACCAGGCAGGCATGCCGGTTTTGGGTCACCGTTTCCTTCAGTTGCTATTGACAGGCTGATCCGAATCGCAGAATTTCCTCTGCTCCATAATTGGCCTGAACACTACAAACACCATCACCCAACCAACTGAATTCAGCCCGTTCACTCACTCGTCCCCACACCTGCTGCCTCTCACTTATTCAGATGTGCACCACGTTTACTCTTTCTTGCAATCTATCGACCGCGCCCCCCATTGCTGTCATCTCTCCGTCGTTTCCCCGTTCGCCCTTCCAATCTTGCCGGTTGAACAGCACCTCCCATTTGTTCCTGTGCTGCAATCCAATTAATTTAACACCAGTATCTTTTTGTCAATCGAACCTATCCAGACAGCGAAAGTTACATTAAGACATGGTTAAGAGAAGATCCATTCTGCAAACGAAAAGGGTGGGGAGGGGATCTGGACTCTGACTTCAGGATGAGAGTCAGATGTGTTTTTCATACCATTAGTCTGGGGAAGTTGTGATTAGGAGGGCAAATTTTTCCTATTGTTCTCTTCTCTTAAATTATGATAAATTTCAGGCTCAGTGCGTCAGGTTTTGTTATCACAATTTATGCTTTACTTACAGCAACTTCCTTCTTGCAAAAAACACAAGAACCTGCAACACAACTTTCAAAACACTTTATTCGCACCAACATAAGCTGCAAATGCTGCAAACTTGGAGCAGCCTTGGCCTTACCCTTTCTCTCAACGCATTCCTGCAGCGCCGTGTCGCCAGCACCAGATGGTGCTCTTGGCCTTTACACAACAGGCAATACCTTCACACAAAACGGAAGCCCGTTACACAACACGGAGAACCTTTACACAACAGGAAACACATTACTCAATAGCGGACATCTTTACAAAGCAGACAAAATCTCTAAACAACAGGGAAAATCTACACACAGCAGCGATCATCTTTACACAGGAGGGAACAATTTTATATAACCGGGAACATCTTTACACTACAGGGAATTTCTTTGCACAGCAGAACGCACCTTCATGCAAGTCTCTCTCTTCATCTCAGTCTCCGTTTCCCTGGCTGTCTACCTCCCTCTCTGTTTCTCTCGCAGTCTCGGTTTTCCCTCAGTCTCTGTCTCTGCCTCGTGTTAATCGCTCTGTCTGTCTCTCTCTCTCTTTGGTTTCTTCAGTGTCTTTCTCTGTCCCTCCATTTGTGTGGCCAGAAACACCCTTTCCGGATTCCTGTGTGTCATTTTGTGTGTGTCCCATTGTCGGTGTCGTAATACAGAGTGTCCTTGTGACATCGTGCAGCCATGTCAGCCTGCAAACACGGGTGCTGCGGGGTCCGGGTCTCTGGGCGGTTTCAGGGCCATGCTATAGTTTTCAACACAGGCTGGATGCTGAAATTTGTCTCGCTAACACACAGCACTGTGGGGCATCGGAACCTAAGCACCAGCCGGGATTGTTTGTTAACCGACAGCAGAGTGTAGCAGCGGAAGCGTGCTGGTCCCATAACCCAGAGGTCGATTGATCGTAAGCCTTCTTCTGCTAGTTGCATTCTTATATACACCAACAATAAAATGCTCTATTGCTACCCCAATCAAACGCACTTAATTTTATCACACTTTACTTACACCAACTTCCTGCTTGCAACACACAACAGGGATAAATTTTGAATGAAATTTACAATGGGTGTGTTGCAGCAAACTTTTATTTATTAGCGTTGCCTTGTAAACACGTAGCTGCTTCTGATATAGTGGGTTGCATCAGAAGTGAGTTTGCCGTCCACGAATTTAATTTCCTTTCGTTTCCCCTGCTATTTACAAGACCAGGCCACATTTCAATCACCAGTCACTAGTTTCAGATTCCTTAATGCACTGACGTGGTAGCGTGGCCGAGCGGTCTAAGGCGCTGGATTAAGGCTCCAGTCTCTTCGGGGGCGTGGGTTCGAATCCCACCGCTGCCAGATATTGCGACATTTATAAATTTCGTCGCTTCACCACCAGCAGTAAACCAGGCAGGCATGCCGGTTTTGGGTCACCGTTTCCTTCAGTTGCTATTGACAGGCTGATCCGAATCGCAGAATTTCCTCTGCTCCATAATTGGCCTGAACCCCGCACCGAACACCCAACCAACTGAATTCAGACCGTTCACTCACTCGTCCCCACACCTGCTGCCTCTCACTTATTCAGATGTACACCACGTTTACTCTTTCTTCCATTTCTTGCAATCTATCGACCGCGCCCCCCATTGCTGTCACTCTCGCACCCACCATCTCTCCGTCGTTTCCCCGTTCGCCCTTCCAATCTTGCCGGTTCAACAGCACCTCCCATTTGTTCCTGTGCTGCAATCCAATTAATTTAACAGCAGTATCTTTTTGTCAATCGAACCTATCCAGACAGCGAAAGTTACATTAAGACATGGTTAAGAGAAGATCCATTCTGCAAAAGAAAAGGGTGGGGGAGGGGATCTGGACTCTGACTTCAGGATGAGAGTCAGATGTGTTTTTCATACCATTAGTCTGGGGAAGTTGTGATTAGGAGGGCAAATTTTTCCTATTGTTCTCTTCTCTTCAATTATGATAAATTTCAGGCTCAGTGCGTCAGGTTTGTTATCACAATTTATGCTTTACTTACAGCAACTTCCTTCTTGCAAAAAACACAAGAACCTGCAACACAACTTTCAAAACACTTTATTCGCACCAACATAAGCTGCAAATGCTGCAAACTTGGAGCAGCCTTGGCCTTACCCTTTCTCTCAACGCATTCCTGCAGCGCCGGGTCGCCAGCACCAGATGGTGCTCTTGGCCTTTACACAACAGGCAATACCTTCACACAAAACGGAAGCCCGTTACACAACACGGAGAACCTTTACACAACAGCAAACACATTACTCAATAGCGGACATCTTTACAAAGCAGACAAAATCTCTAAACAACAGGGAAAATCTATAATCAGCAGCGATCATCTTTACACAGGAGGGAACAATTTTATATAACAGGGAACATCTTTACACTAAAGGGAATTTCTTTGCACAGCAGAACGCACCTTCATGCAAGTCTCTCTCTTCATCTCAGTCTCCGTTTCCCTGGCTGTCTACCTCCCTCTCTGTTTCTCTCGCAGCCTCGGTTTTCCCTCAGTCTCTGT
Organism: Somniosus microcephalus; assembly: GCF_052327205.1. NCBI lineage: Eukaryota > Metazoa > Chordata > Chondrichthyes > Squaliformes > Somniosidae > Somniosus > Somniosus microcephalus. The sequence goes on along the minus strand of NW_028226138.1, from coordinate 57,977 downwards.
CTCTGCCTCGTGTTAATCGCTCTGTCTGTCTCTCTCTCTCTTTGGTTTCCTCAGTGTCTTTCTCTGTCCCTCCATTTGTGTGGCCAGAAACACCCTTTCCGGATTCCTGTGTGTCATTTTGTGTGTGTCCCATTGTCGGTGTCGTAATACAGAGTGTCCTTGTGACATCGTGCAGCCATGTCAGCCTGCAAACACGGGTGCTGCGGGGTCCGGGCCTCTGGGCGGTTTCAGGGCCATGCTATAGTTTTCAACACAGGCTGGATGCTGAAATTTGTCTCGCTAACACACAGCACTGTGGGGCATCGGAACCTAAGCACCAGCCGGGATTGTTTGTTAACCGACAGCAGAGTGTAGCAGCGGAAGCGTGCTGGTCCCATAACCCAGAGGTCGATTGATCGTAAGCCTTCTTCTGCTAGTTGCATTCTTATATACACCAACAATAAAATGCTCTATTGCTACCCCAATCAAACGCACTTAATTTTATCACACTTTACTTACACCAACTTCCTGCTTGCAATACACAACAGGGATAAATTTTGAATGAAATTTACAATGGGTGTGTTGCAGCAAACTTTTATTTATTAGCGTTGCCTTGTAAACACGTAGCTGCTTCTGATATAGTGGGTTGCATCAGAAGTGAGTTTGCCGTCCACGAATTTAATTTCCTTTCGTTTCCCCTGCTATTTACAAGACCAGGCCACATTTCAATCACCAGTCACTAGTTTCAGATTCCTTAATGCACTGACGTGGTAGCGTGGCCGAGCGGTCTAAGGCGCTGGATTAAGGCTCCAGTCTCTTCGGGGGCGTGGGTTCGAATCCCACCGCTGCCAGATATTGCGACATTTATAAATTTCGTCGCTTCACCACCAGCAGTAAACCAGGCAGGCATGCCGGTTTTGGGTCACCGTTTCCTTCAGTTGCTATTGACAGGCTGATCCGAATCGCAGAATTTCCTCTGCTCCATAATTGGCCTGAACACTACAAACACCATCACCCAACCAACTGAATTCAGCCCGTTCACTCACTCGTCCCCACACCTGCTGCCTCTCACTTATTCAGATGTGCACCACGTTTACTCTTTCTTGCAATCTATCGACCGCGCCCCCCATTGCTGTCATCTCTCCGTCGTTTCCCCGTTCGCCCTTCCAATCTTGCCGGTTGAACAGCACCTCCCATTTGTTCCTGTGCTGCAATCCAATTAATTTAACACCAGTATCTTTTTGTCAATCGAACCTATCCAGACAGCGAAAGTTACATTAAGACATGGTTAAGAGAAGATCCATTCTGCAAACGAAAAGGGTGGGGAGGGGATCTGGACTCTGACTTCAGGATGAGAGTCAGATGTGTTTTTCATACCATTAGTCTGGGGAAGTTGTGATTAGGAGGGCAAATTTTTCCTATTGTTCTCTTCTCTTAAATTATGATAAATTTCAGGCTCAGTGCGTCAGGTTTTGTTATCACAATTTATGCTTTACTTACAGCAACTTCCTTCTTGCAAAAAACACAAGAACCTGCAACACAACTTTCAAAACACTTTATTCGCACCAACATAAGCTGCAAATGCTGCAAACTTGGAGCAGCCTTGGCCTTACCCTTTCTCTCAACGCATTCCTGCAGCGCCGTGTCGCCAGCACCAGATGGTGCTCTTGGCCTTTACACAACAGGCAATACCTTCACACAAAACGGAAGCCCGTTACACAACACGGAGAACCTTTACACAACAGGAAACACATTACTCAATAGCGGACATCTTTACAAAGCAGACAAAATCTCTAAACAACAGGGAAAATCTACACACAGCAGCGATCATCTTTACACAGGAGGGAACAATTTTATATAACCGGGAACATCTTTACACTACAGGGAATTTCTTTGCACAGCAGAACGCACCTTCATGCAAGTCTCTCTCTTCATCTCAGTCTCCGTTTCCCTGGCTGTCTACCTCCCTCTCTGTTTCTCTCGCAGTCTCGGTTTTCCCTCAGTCTCTGTCTCTGCCTCGTGTTAATCGCTCTGTCTGTCTCTCTCTCTCTTTGGTTTCTTCAGTGTCTTTCTCTGTCCCTCCATTTGTGTGGCCAGAAACACCCTTTCCGGATTCCTGTGTGTCATTTTGTGTGTGTCCCATTGTCGGTGTCGTAATACAGAGTGTCCTTGTGACATCGTGCAGCCATGTCAGCCTGCAAACACGGGTGCTGCGGGGTCCGGGTCTCTGGGCGGTTTCAGGGCCATGCTATAGTTTTCAACACAGCCTGGATGCTGAAATTTGTCTCGCTAACACACAGCACTGTGGGGCATCGGAACCTAAGCACCAGCCGGGATTGTTTGTTAACCGACAGCAGAGTGTAGCAGCGGAAGCGTGCTGGTCCCATAACCCAGAGGTCGATTGATCGTAAGCCTTCTTCTGCTAGTTGCATTCTTATATACACCAACAATAAAATGCTCTATTGCTACCCCAATCAAACGCACTTAATTTTATCACACTTTACTTACACCAACTTCCTGCTTGCAACACACAACAGGGATAAATTTTGAATGAAATTTACAATGGGTGTGTTGCAGCAAACTTTTATTTATTAGCGTTGCCTTGTAAACACGTAGCTGCTTCTGATATAGTGGGTTGCATCAGAAGTGAGTTTGCCGTCCACGAATTTAATTTCCTTTCGTTTCCCCTGCTATTTACAAGACCAGGCCACATTTCAATCACCAGTCACTAGTTTCAGATTCCTTAATGCACTGACGTGGTAGCGTGGCCGAGCGGTCTAAGGCGCTGGATTAAGGCTCCAGTCTCTTCGGGGGCGTGGGTTCGAATCCCACCGCTGCCAGATATTGCGACATTTATAAATTTCGTCGCTTCACCACCAGCAGTAAACCAGGCAGGCATGCCGGTTTTGGGTCACCGTTTCCTTCAGTTGCTATTGACAGGCTGATCCGAATCGCAGAATTTCCTCTGCTCCATAATTGGCCTGAACACTACAAACACCATCACCCAACCAACTGAATTCAGCCCGTTCACTCACTCGTCCCCACACCTGCTGCCTCTCACTTATTCAGATGTGCACCACGTTTACTCTTTCTTGCAATCTATCGACCGCGCCCCCCATTGCTGTCATCTCTCCGTCGTTTCCCCGTTCGCCCTTCCAATCTTGCCGGTTGAACAGCACCTCCCATTTGTTCCTGTGCTGCAATCCAATTAATTTAACACCAGTATCTTTTTGTCAATCGAACCTATCCAGACAGCGAAAGTTACATTAAGACATGGTTAAGAGAAGATCCATTCTGCAAACGAAAAGGGTGGGGAGGGGATCTGGACTCTGACTTCAGGATGAGAGTCAGATGTGTTTTTCATACCATTAGTCTGGGGAAGTTGTGATTAGGAGGGCAAATTTTTCCTATTGTTCTCTTCTCTTAAATTATGATAAATTTCAGGCTCAGTGCGTCAGGTTTTGTTATCACAATTTATGCTTTACTTACAGCAACTTCCTTCTTGCAAAAAACACAAGAACCTGCAACACAACTTTCAAAACACTTTATTCGCACCAACATAAGCTGCAAATGCTGCAAACTTGGAGCAGCCTTGGCCTTACCCTTTCTCTCAACGCATTCCTGCAGCGCCGTGTCGCCAGCACCAGATGGTGCTCTTGGCCTTTACACAACAGGCAATACCTTCACACAAAACGGAAGCCCGTTACACAACACGGAGAACCTTTACACAACAGGAAACACATTACTCAATAGCGGACATCTTTACAAAGCAGACAAAATCTCTAAACAACAGGGAAAATCTACACACAGCAGCGATCATCTTTACACAGGAGGGAACAATTTTATATAACCGGGAACATCTTTACACTACAGGGAATTTCTTTGCACAGCAGAACGCACCTTCATGCAAGTCTCTCTCTTCATCTCAGTCTCCGTTTCCCTGGCTGTCTACCTCCCTCTCTGTTTCTCTCGCAGTCTCGGTTTTCCCTCAGTCTCTGTCTCTGCCTCGTGTTAATCGCTCTGTCTGTCTCTCTCTCTCTTTGGTTTCTTCAGTGTCTTTCTCTGTCCCTCCATTTGTGTGGCCAGAAACACCCTTTCCGGATTCCTGTGTGTCATTTTGTGTGTGTCCCATTGTCGGTGTCGTAATACAGAGTGTCCTTGTGACATCGTGCAGCCATGTCAGCCTGCAAACACGGGTGCTGCGGGGTCCGGGTCTCTGGGCGGTTTCAGGGCCATGCTATAGTTTTCAACACAGGCTGGATGCTGAAATTTGTCTCGCTAACACACAGCACTGTGGGGCATCGGAACCTAAGCACCAGCCGGGATTGTTTGTTAACCGACAGCAGAGTGTAGCAGCGGAAGCGTGCTGGTCCCATAACCCAGAGGTCGATTGATCGTAAGCCTTCTTCTGCTAGTTGCATTCTTATATACACCAACAATAAAATGCTCTATTGCTACCCCAATCAAACGCACTTAATTTTATCACACTTTACTTACACCAACTTCCTGCTTGCAACACACAACAGGGATAAATTTTGAATGAAATTTACAATGGGTGTGTTGCAGCAAACTTTTATTTATTAGCGTTGCCTTGTAAACACGTAGCTGCTTCTGATATAGTGGGTTGCATCAGAAGTGAGTTTGCCGTCCACGAATTTAATTTCCTTTCGTTTCCCCTGCTATTTACAAGACCAGGCCACATTTCAATCACCAGTCACTAGTTTCAGATTCCTTAATGCACTGACGTGGTAGCGTGGCCGAGCGGTCTAAGGCGCTGGATTAAGGCTCCAGTCTCTTCGGGGGCGTGGGTTCGAATCCCACCGCTGCCAGATATTGCGACATTTATAAATTTCGTCGCTTCACCACCAGCAGTAAACCAGGCAGGCATGCCGGTTTTGGGTCACCGTTTCCTTCAGTTGCTATTGACAGGCTGATCCGAATCGCAGAATTTCCTCTGCTCCATAATTGGCCTGAACACTACAAACACCATCACCCAACCAACTGAATTCAGCCCGTTCACTCACTCGTCCCCACACCTGCTGCCTCTCACTTATTCAGATGTGCACCACGTTTACTCTTTCTTGCAATCTATCGACCGCGCCCCCCATTGCTGTCATCTCTCCGTCGTTTCCCCGTTCGCCCTTCCAATCTTGCCGGTTGAACAGCACCTCCCATTTGTTCCTGTGCTGCAATCCAATTAATTTAACACCAGTATCTTTTTGTCAATCGAACCTATCCAGACAGCGAAAGTTACATTAAGACATGGTTAAGAGAAGATCCATTCTGCAAACGAAAAGGGTGGGGAGGGGATCTGGACTCTGACTTCAGGATGAGAGTCAGATGTGTTTTTCATACCATTAGTCTGGGGAAGTTGTGATTAGGAGGGCAAATTTTTCCTATTGTTCTCTTCTCTTAAATTATGATAAATTTCAGGCTCAGTGCGTCAGGTTTTGTTATCACAATTTATGCTTTACTTACAGCAACTTCCTTCTTGCAAAAAACACAAGAACCTGCAACACAACTTTCAAAACACTTTATTCGCACCAACATAAGCTGCAAATGCTGCAAACTTGGAGCAGCCTTGGCCTTACCCTTTCTCTCAACGCATTCCTGCAGCGCCGTGTCGCCAGCACCAGATGGTGCTCTTGGCCTTTACACAACAGGCAATACCTTCACACAAAACGGAAGCCCGTTACACAACACGGAGAACCTTTACACAACAGGAAACACATTACTCAATAGCGGACATCTTTACAAAGCAGACAAAATCTCTAAACAACAGGGAAAATCTACACACAGCAGCGATCATCTTTACACAGGAGGGAACAATTTTATATAACCGGGAACATCTTTACACTACAGGGAATTTCTTTGCACAGCAGAACGCACCTTCATGCAAGTCTCTCTCTTCATCTCAGTCTCCGTTTCCCTGGCTGTCTACCTCCCTCTCTGTTTCTCTCGCAGTCTCGGTTTTCCCTCAGTCTCTGTCTCTGCCTCGTGTTAATCGCTCTGTCTGTCTCTCTCTCTCTTTGGTTTCTTCAGTGTCTTTCTCTGTCCCTCCATTTGTGTGGCCAGAAACACCCTTTCCGGATTCCTGTGTGTCATTTTGTGTGTGTCCCATTGTCGGTGTCGTAATACAGAGTGTCCTTGTGACATCGTGCAGCCATGTCAGCCTGCAAACACGGGTGCTGCGGGGTCCGGGTCTCTGGGCGGTTTCAGGGCCATGCTATAGTTTTCAACACAGGCTGGATGCTGAAATTTGTCTCGCTAACACACAGCACTGTGGGGCATCGGAACCTAAGCACCAGCCGGGATTGTTTGTTAACCGACAGCAGAGTGTAGCAGCGGAAGCGTGCTGGTCCCATAACCCAGAGGTCGATTGATCGTAAGCCTTCTTCTGCTAGTTGCATTCTTATATACACCAACAATAAAATGCTCTATTGCTACCCCAATCAAACGCACTTAATTTTATCACACTTTACTTACACCAACTTCCTGCTTGCAACACACAACAGGGATAAATTTTGAATGAAATTTACAATGGGTGTGTTGCAGCAAACTTTTATTTATTAGCGTTGCCTTGTAAACACGTAGCTGCTTCTGATATAGTGGGTTGCATCAGAAGTGAGTTTGCCGTCCACGAATTTAATTTCCTTTCGTTTCCCCTGCTATTTACAAGACCAGGCCACATTTCAATCACCAGTCACTAGTTTCAGATTCCTTAATGCACTGACGTGGTAGCGTGGCCGAGCGGTCTAAGGCGCTGGATTAAGGCTCCAGTCTCTTCGGGGGCGTGGGTTCGAATCCCACCGCTGCCAGATATTGCGACATTTATAAATTTCGTCGCTTCACCACCAGCAGTAAACCAGGCAGGCATGCCGGTTTTGGGTCACCGTTTCCTTCAGTTGCTATTGACAGGCTGATCCGAATCGCAGAATTTCCTCTGCTCCATAATTGGCCTGAACACTACAAACACCATCACCCAACCAACTGAATTCAGCCCGTTCACTCACTCGTCCCCACACCTGCTGCCTCTCACTTATTCAGATGTGCACCACGTTTACTCTTTCTTGCAATCTATCGACCGCGCCCCCCATTGCTGTCATCTCTCCGTCGTTTCCCCGTTCGCCCTTCCAATCTTGCCGGTTGAACAGCACCTCCCATTTGTTCCTGTGCTGCAATCCAATTAATTTAACACCAGTATCTTTTTGTCAATCGAACCTATCCAGACAGCGAAAGTTACATTAAGACATGGTTAAGAGAAGATCCATTCTGCAAACGAAAAGGGTGGGGAGGGGATCTGGACTCTGACTTCAGGATGAGAGTCAGATGTGTTTTTCATACCATTAGTCTGGGGAAGTTGTGATTAGGAGGGCAAATTTTTCCTATTGTTCTCTTCTCTTAAATTATGATAAATTTCAGGCTCAGTGCGTCAGGTTTTGTTATCACAATTTATGCTTTACTTACAGCAACTTCCTTCTTGCAAAAAACACAAGAACCTGCAACACAACTTTCAAAACACTTTATTCGCACCAACATAAGCTGCAAATGCTGCAAACTTGGAGCAGCCTTGGCCTTACCCTTTCTCTCAACGCATTCCTGCAGCGCCGTGTCGCCAGCACCAGATGGTGCTCTTGGCCTTTACACAACAGGCAATACCTTCACACAAAACGGAAGCCCGTTACACAACACGGAGAACCTTTACACAACAGGAAACACATTACTCAATAGCGGACATCTTTACAAAGCAGACAAAATCTCTAAACAACAGGGAAAATCTACACACAGCAGCGATCATCTTTACACAGGAGGGAACAATTTTATATAACCGGGAACATCTTTACACTACAGGGAATTTCTTTGCACAGCAGAACGCACCTTCATGCAAGTCTCTCTCTTCATCTCAGTCTCCGTTTCCCTGGCTGTCTACCTCCCTCTCTGTTTCTCTCGCAGTCTCGGTTTTCCCTCAGTCTCTGTCTCTGCCTCGTGTTAATCGCTCTGTCTGTCTCTCTCTCTCTTTGGTTTCTTCAGTGTCTTTCTCTGTCCCTCCATTTGTGTGGCCAGAAACACCCTTTCCGGATTCCTGTGTGTCATTTTGTGTGTGTCCCATTGTCGGTGTCGTAATACAGAGTGTCCTTGTGACATCGTGCAGCCATGTCAGCCTGCAAACACGGGTGCTGCGGGGTCCGGGTCTCTGGGCGGTTTCAGGGCCATGCTATAGTTTTCAACACAGGCTGGATGCTGAAATTTGTCTCGCTAACACACAGCACTGTGGGGCATCGGAACCTAAGCACCAGCCGGGATTGTTTGTTAACCGACAGCAGAGTGTAGCAGCGGAAGCGTGCTGGTCCCATAACCCAGAGGTCGATTGATCGTAAGCCTTCTTCTGCTAGTTGCATTCTTATATACACCAACAATAAAATGCTCTATTGCTACCCCAATCAAACGCACTTAATTTTATCACACTTTACTTACACCAACTTCCTGCTTGCAACACACAACAGGGATAAATTTTGAATGAAATTTACAATGGGTGTGTTGCAGCAAACTTTTATTTATTAGCGTTGCCTTGTAAACACGTAGCTGCTTCTGATATAGTGGGTTGCATCAGAAGTGAGTTTGCCGTCCACGAATTTAATTTCCTTTCGTTTCCCCTGCTATTTACAAGACCAGGCCACATTTCAATCACCAGTCACTAGTTTCAGATTCCTTAGCGCACTGACGTGGTAGCGTGGCCGAGCGGTCTAAGGCGCTGGATTAAGGCTCCAGTCTCTTCGGGGGCGTGGGTTCGAATCCCACCGCTGCCAGATATTGCGACATTTATAAATTTCGTCGCTTCACCACCAGCAGTAAACCAGGCAGGCATGCCGGTTTTGGGTCACCGTTTCCTTCAGTTGCTATTGACAGGCTGATCCGAATCGCAGAATTTCCTCTGCTCCATAATTGGCCTGAACACTACAAACACCATCACCCAACCAACTGAATTCAGCCCGTTCACTCACTCGTCCCCACACCTGCTGCCTCTCACTTATTCAGATGTGCACCACGTTTACTCTTTCTTGCAATCTATCGACCGCGCCCCCCATTGCTGTCATCTCTCCGTCGTTTCCCCGTTCGCCCTTCCAATCTTGCCGGTTGAACAGCACCTCCCATTTGTTCCTGTGCTGCAATCCAATTAATTTAACACCAGTATCTTTTTGTCAATCGAACCTATCCAGACAGCGAAAGTTACATTAAGACATGGTTAAGAGAAGATCCATTCTGCAAACGAAAAGGGTGGGGAGGGGATCTGGACTCTGACTTCAGGATGAGAGTCAGATGTGTTTTTCATACCATTAGTCTGGGGAAGTTGTGATTAGGAGGGCAAATTTTTCCTATTGTTCTCTTCTCTTAAATTATGATAAATTTCAGGCTCAGTGCGTCAGGTTTTGTTATCACAATTTATGCTTTACTTACAGCAACTTCCTTCTTGCAAAAAACACAAGAACCTGCAACACAACTTTCAAAACACTTTATTCGCACCAACATAAGCTGCAAATGCTGCAAACTTGGAGCAGCCTTGGCCTTACCCTTTCTCTCAACGCATTCCTGCAGCGCCGTGTCGCCAGCACCAGATGGTGCTCTTGGCCTTTACACAACAGGCAATACCTTCACACAAAACGGAAGCCCGTTACACAACACGGAGAACCTTTACACAACAGGAAACACATTACTCAATAGCGGACATCTTTACAAAGCAGACAAAATCTCTAAACAACAGGGAAAATCTACACACAGCAGCGATCATCTTTACACAGGAGGGAACAATTTTATATAACCGGGAACATCTTTACACTACAGGGAATTTCTTTGCACAGCAGAACGCACCTTCATGCAAGTCTCTCTCTTCATCTCAGTCTCCGTTTCCCTGGCTGTCTACCTCCCTCTCTGTTTCTCTCGCAGTCTCGGTTTTCCCTCAGTCTCTGTCTCTGCCTCGTGTTAATCGCTCTGTCTGTCTCTCTCTCTCTTTGGTTTCTTCAGTGTCTTTCTCTGTCCCTCCATTTGTGTGGCCAGAAACACCCTTTCCGGATTCCTGTGTGTCATTTTGTGTGTGTCCCATTGTCGGTGTCGTAATACAGAGTGTCCTTGTGACATCGTGCAGCCATGTCAGCCTGCAAACACGGGTGCTGCGGGGTCCGGGTCTCTGGGCGGTTTCAGGGCCATGCTATAGTTTTCAACACAGCCTGGATGCTGAAATTTGTCTCGCTAACACACAGCACTGTGGGGCATCGGAACCTAAGCACCAGCCGGGATTGTTTGTTAACCGACAGCAGAGTGTAGCAGCGGAAGCGTGCTGGTCCCATAACCCAGAGGTCGATTGATCGTAAGCCTTCTTCTGCTAGTTGCATTCTTATATACACCAACAATAAAATGCTCTATTGCTACCCCAATCAAACGCACTTAATTTTATCACACTTTACTTACACCAACTTCCTGCTTGCAACACACAACAGGGATAAATTTTGAATGAAATTTACAATGGGTGTGTTGCAGCAAACTTTTATTTATTAGCGTTGCCTTGTAAACACGTAGCTGCTTCTGATATAGTGGGTTGCATCAGAAGTGAGTTTGCCGTCCACGAATTTAATTTCCTTTCGTTTCCCCTGCTATTTACAAGACCAGGCCACATTTCAATCACCAGTCACTAGTTTCAGATTCCTTAATGCACTGACGTGGTAGCGTGGCCGAGCGGTCTAAGGCGCTGGATTAAGGCTCCAGTCTCTTCGGGGGCGTGGGTTCGAATCCCACCGCTGCCAGATATTGCGACATTTATAAATTTCGTCGCTTCACCACCAGCAGTAAACCAGGCAGGCATGCCGGTTTTGGGTCACCGTTTCCTTCAGTTGCTATTGACAGGCTGATCCGAATCGCAGAATTTCCTCTGCTCCATAATTGGCCTGAACCCCGCACCGAACACCCAACCAACTGAATTCAGACCGTTCACTCACTCGTCCCCACACCTGCTGCCTCTCACTTATTCAGATGTACACCACGTTTACTCTTTCTTGCAATCTATCGACCGCGCCCCCCATTGCTGTCACTCTCGCACCCACCATCTCTCCGTCGTTTCCCCGTTCGCCCTTCCAATCTTGCCGGTTCAACAGCACCTCCCATTTGTTCCTGTGCTGCAATCCAATTAATTTAACAGCAGTATCTTTTTGTCAATCGAACCTATCCAGACAGCGAAAGTTACATTAAGACATGGTTAAGAGAAGATCCATTCTGCAAAAGAAAAGGGTGGGGGAGGGGATCTGGACTCTGACTTCAGGATGAGAGTCAGATGTGTTTTTCATACCATTAGTCTGGGGAAGTTGTGATTAGGAGGGCAAATTTTTCCTATTGTTCTCTTCTCTTCAATTATGATAAATTTCAGGCTCAGTGCGTCAGGTTTGTTATCACAATTTATGCTTTACTTACAGCAACTTCCTTCTTGCAAAAAACACAAGAACCTGCAACACAACTTTCAAAACACTTTATTCGCACCAACATAAGCTGCAAATGCTGCAAACTTGGAGCAGCCTTGGCCTTACCCTTTCTCTCAACGCATTCCTGCAGCGCCGGGTCGCCAGCACCAGATGGTGCTCTTGGCCTTTACACAACAGGCAATACCTTCACACAAAACGGAAGCCCGTTACACAACACGGAGAACCTTTACACAACAGCAAACACATTACTCAATAGCGGACATCTTTACAAAGCAGACAAAATCTCTAAACAACAGGGAAAATCTATAATCAGCAGCGATCATCTTTACACAGGAGGGAACAATTTTATATAACAGGGAACATCTTTACACTAAAGGGAATTTCTTTGCACAGCAGAACGCACCTTCATGCAAGTCTCTCTCTTCATCTCAGTCTCCGTTTCCCTGGCTGTCTACCTCCCTCTCTGTTTCTCTCGCAGCCTCGGTTTTCCCTCAGTCTCTGTCTCTGCCTCGTGTTAATCGCTCTGTCTGTCTCTCTCTCTCTTTGGTTTCCTCAGTGTCTTTCTCTGTCCCTCCATTTGTGTGGCCAGAAACACCCTTTCCGGATTCCTGTGTGTCATTTTGTGTGTGTCCCATTGTCGGTGTCGTAATACAGAGTGTCCTTGTGACATCGTGCAGCCATGTCAGCCTGCAAACACGGGTGCTGCGGGGTCCGGGCCTCTGGGCGGTTTCAGGGCCATGCTATAGTTTTCAACACAGGCTGGATGCTGAAATTTGTCTCGCTAACACACAGCACTGTGGGGCATCGGAACCTAAGCACCAGCCGGGATTGTTTGTTAACCGACAGCAGAGTGTAGCAGCGGAAGCGTGCTGGTCCCATAACCCAGAGGTCGATTGATCGTAAGCCTTCTTCTGCTAGTTGCATTCTTATATACACCAACAATAAAATGCTCTATTGCTACCCCAATCAAACGCACTTAATTTTATCACACTTTACTTACACCAACTTCCTGCTTGCAATACACAACAGGGATAAATTTTGAATGAAATTTAGAACGGGTGTGTTGCAGCAAACTTTTATTTATTAGTGTTGCCTTGTGAACACGTAGCTGCTTCTGATATAGTGGGTTGCATCAGAAGTGAGTTTGCCGTCCACGAATTTAATTTCCTTTTGTTTCCCCTGCTATTTACAAGACCAGGCCACATTTCAATCACCAGTCACTAGTTTCAGATTCCTTAGCGCACTGACGTGGTAGCGTGGCCGAGCGGTCTAAGGCGCTGGATTAAGGCTCCAGTCTCTTCGGGGGCGTGGGTTCGAATCCCACCACTGCCAGATATTGCGACATTTATAAATTTCGTCGCTTCACCACCAGCAGTAAACCAGGCAGGCGTGCCGGTTTTGGGTCACCTTTTCCTTCAGTTGCTATTGACAGGCTGATCCGAATCGCAGAATTTCCTCTGCTCCATAATTGGCCCGAACCCCGCACCGAACACTACAAACACCGTCACCCAACCAACTGAATTCAGACCGTTCACTCACTCGTCCCCACACCTGCTGCCTCTCACTTATTCAGATGTACACCACGTTTACTCTTTCTTCCATTTCTTGCAATCTATCGACCGCGCCCCCCATTGCTGTCACTCTCGCACCCACCATCTCTCCGTCGTTTCCCCGTTCGCCCTTCCAATCTTGCCGGTTCAACAGCACCTCCCATTTGTTCCTGTGCTGCAATCCAATTAATTTAACAGCAGTATCTTTTTGTCAATCGAACCTATCCAGACAGCGAAAGTTACATTAAGACATGGTTAAGAGAAGATCCATTCTGCAAAAGAAAAGGGTGGGGGAGGGGATCTGGACTCTGACTTCAGGATGAGAGTCAGATGTGTTTTTCATACCATTAGTCTGGGGAAGTTGTGATTAGGAGGGCAAATTTTTCCTATTGTTCTCTTCTCTTCAATTATGATAAATTTCAGGCTCAGTGCGTCAGGTTTGTTATCACAATTTATGCTTTACTTACAGCAACTTCCTTCTTGCAAAAAACACAAGAACCTGCAACACAACTTTCAAAACACTTTATTCGCACCAACATAAGCTGCAAATGCTGCAAACTTGGAGCAGCCTTGGCCTTACCCTTTCTCTCAACGCATTCCTGCAGCGCCGGGTCGCCAGCACCAGATGGTGCTCTTGGCCTTTACACAACAGGCAATACCTTCACACAAAACGGAAGCCCGTTACACAACACGGAGAACCTTTACACAACAGCAAACACATTACTCAATAGCGGACATCTTTACAAAGCAGACAAAATCTCTAAACAACAGGGAAAATCTATAATCAGCAGCGATCATCTTTACACAGGAGGGAACAATTTTATATAACAGGGAACATCTTTACACTAAAGGGAATTTCTTTGCACAGCAGAACGCACCTTCATGCAAGTCTCTCTCTTCATCTCAGTCTCCGTTTCCCTGGCTGTCTACCTCCCTCTCTGTTTCTCTCGCAGCCTCGGTTTTCCCTCAGTCTCTGTCTCTGCCTCGTGTTAATCGCTCTGTCTGTCTCTCTCTCTCTTTGGTTTCCTCAGTGTCTTTCTCTGTCCCTCCATTTGTGTGGCCAGAAACACCCTTTCCGGATTCCTGTGTGTCATTTTGTGTGTGTCCCATTGTCGGTGTCGTAATACAGAGTGTCCTTGTGACATCGTGCAGCCATGTCAGCCTGCAAACACGGGTGCTGCGGGGTCCGGGTCTCTGGGCGGTTTCAGGGCCATGCTATAGTTTTCAACACAGGCTGGATGCTGAAATTTGTCTCGCTAACACACAGCACTCAAACAGACAGGGCGGGGGGGGGGATTTGGCGGGGGGGGAATTCGGCTGGGGGGCTAGTTCAGCGGGGGGAAATTAAGAACACAGCGCGGGGGGGGGACACAGCGCGCGGGGGGGGGGAAATCGGCGGGGGGGGGATACAGCGTGGGTGGGGGGAATTCGGCAGAAGGAGGGAAATAAAGAGAAGGAGGGAGAGAAAGAAAGAGAAGGAGGGAGAGAAAGAAAGAGAAGGGAGAGAAAGAAAGAAGGAGGGAGAGAAAGAAACAAGGAGGGAGAGAAAGAAAGAAGGAGGGAGAGAAAGAAAGAAGGAGGGAGAGAAAGAAAGAAGGAGGGAGAGAAAGAAAGAAGGAGGGAGAGAAAGAAAGGAGGGAGAGAAAGAAAGGAGGGAGAGAAAGAAAGAAGGAGGGAGAGAAAGAAAGAAGGAGGGAGAGAAAAAAGAAAAGGAGGGAGAGAGAGAAAGAAGGAGGGAGAGAAAGAAAGAAAAGGAGGGAGAGAGAAAGAAGGAGGGAGAGAGAAAGGAGGGAGAGGAAAGAGTGAAAATGGGAGAAAATAAAAAGAGAAACAGCGAGAGGGAGACACAGAACGAGAAACAGAGAGAGAGAGACAGAGAAACAGCGAGAGATTGAGAGAGACAGATTGAGACAGAGACCGAGAGAAACAGACCGAAAGACAGAAAAAGAGATTGAGAAACAGAACGAGAAACAGAGAGACAGAAAAGAGAAACAGAGATTGAGACAGAGACAGAGATTGAGAGAGATCGAGATTGAGAGAGAGAGACAGAGAGAGATTGAGATTGAGAGAGATCGAGATGATTGAGATTGAGAGAGATTGAGATTGAGAGAGAGATTGAGATTGAGAGATCGAGAGATTGACATTGAAAGAGATCGAGATGAGAGAGATTGAGAGAGAGCGAAATTGAGAGAGTGAGTGAGATTGAGAGAGATTGAGAGAGAGCGAGATTGAGAGAGCGAGATGAGAGAGATTGAGAGAGAGAGATTGAGAGAGATCGAGATGAGAGATTGAGAAAGAGAGGCAGAGATTGAGAGAGAATGATATTGAGATTGAGAGAGATCGAGATGAGAGAGATTGAGAGAGATTGAGAGAGATCGAGATGAGAGAGATTGAGAGAGATCGAGATGAGAGAGATCGAGATGAGAGAGATTGAGAGAGATCGAGATGAGAGAGATCGAGATGAGAGAGATTGAGAGAGATTGAGAGAGATCGAGATGAGAGAGATCGAGATGAGAGAGATCGAGAGAGATCGAGAGAGATCGAGATGAGAGAGATTGAGAGAGATTGAGATGAGAGAGATCGAGATGAGAGAGATCGAGAGAGATCGAGAGAGATCGAGATGAGAGAGATTGAGAGAGATTGAGAGAGATTGAGATGAGAGAGATTGAGAGAGATCGAGATGAGAGAGATCGAGATGAGAGATCGAGAGAGATCGAGATGAGAGAGATTGAGAGAGATCGAGATGAGAGAGATTGAGAGAGATCGAGATGAGAGAGATTGAGAGAGAATGAGATTGAGATTGAGAGAGATTGAGATTGAGAGAGATCGAGATGAGGAGATCGAGAGAGAATGAGATTGAGATTGAGAGAGATTGAGATTGAGAGAGATCGAGATGAGAGAGATTGAGAGAGATCGAGATGAGAGAGATTGAGAGAGATCGAGATGAGAGAGATCGAGATGAGAGAGATCGAGAGAGATCGAGATGAGAGAGATTGAGAGAGATCGAGATGAGAGAGATTGAGAGAGATCGAGATGAGGGAGATTGAGAGAGAATGAGATTGAGAGAGATTGAGATTGAGAGAGATCGAGATGAGGGAGATTGATACTCACGGTCACACCTGGTCTGCGCTTCCTCCCAATCTCCGCACGTCCACCTGGAGCCACAACTCAGAAATCTTCCTCCCAACACCTGGGAACACAACCTCGAGCAAACAGGCAAAGGGGAGTGAAAAGGGAGAGGGAGAGAAAGAGATTACAGATTGAATCTCACCGTCCCACATGGCACCAACGGAACAGCCGGCCGGATCTCTCTTCCATCCATCCATCCTTTCACCTGGACCGAGCCTGGAGCAGGGAGAGAGGGGCTGGGGGCTGGGAGAGAGAGATTGAGACAGGACTCGCTCACACACCGTTCACACCAGAGAATCTCACACACACTAACACAGAATGGCCAATGGGACCCAGTTCACACAGACACACAGACCAACATTCATTACCTGGACACTCAAAGAGTTTCAACACTAAAGAGACACAAAATACTACATTACCGGAACACTGAGTGGAAATTACAGTCAAAAGAATCACTCACCAAATATCAGAACACCATCCCGCAGTCAGAAAGAGTGAGACGCACATGGGTCTACCTTTTTATAGTGCCGACCTGTCACTCAAACTTCCCTCCACCCACTCCACAGCCCCCCAGCCTATCAGGTTGCTGCTTCCTCCACCTGAAGCCCGCCCCCCAGGTGTGGGTCAGTCCAAGTTGAGTCTGCCTATCGCCAGGGGAGTGGGGTAGTCCCAAATGACCTCCCAAATGGTTCCTTCCTGTCTCTGGCCAACACTGCCCTTCCCCCAGACCCCTGACTGCAGGCAGACAGACACAGCCGAGGACTGATGGACCTTGGGGAGGCCTCCCTCCACTCACCTACAACAGGGACATCACCCTCCCTGTCTGAGGCTGCTGCTTCCTCCCACACCCCCCATTGCTCAAGAAGTCTTGTTTGATGGTTCTTATTCCAAGCTCCATTTATGTGCTTTGCCATTCTCATGCTGTGTGTGGCTGGCTCCCTGTTTAATCCTGAGTTCCCTCAGCTTTCCCCTGTGCAGTGTGTGTTGTGCATCCGTTTATCTGTCTCAGCACCTGGACATATGCAATGAAATGTGGGTCAGCTGAACCAAAGAGATGCTCACCTTCCAATACACACTTTTGCAAATCTCCCGCTCGCCCTCTGTGGGTTTATCAATGTTGCTGCACTATAGGTAAATCTCTCGCTCGCCCTCTGTAGGTTTATCAATGTTACTGCACTATCGGTAAATCTCTCGCTCGCCCTCTGTAGGTTTATCAATGTTGCTGCACTATAGGTAAATCTCTCGCTCGCCCTCTGTAGGTTTATCAATGTTACTGCACTATCGGTAAATCTCTCGCTCGCCCTCTGTAGGTTTATCAATGTTACTGCACTATAGGTAAATCTCTCGCTCGCCCTCTGTAGGTTTATCAATGTTGCTGCACTATAGGTAAATCTCTCGCTCGCCCTCTGGAGGTTTATCAATGTCACTGCACCATAGGTAAATCTCTCGCTCGCCCTCTGTAGGTTTATCAATGTCACTGCACTATAGGTAAATATCTCGCTCGTCCTCTGTAGGTTTATCAATGTTACTGCACTATAGGTAAATCTCTCGCTCGCCCTCTGTAGGTTTATCAATGTTACTGCACTATAGGTAAATCTCTCGCTCGCCCTCTGTAGGTTTATCAATGTTACTGCACTATCGGTAAATCTCTCGCTCGCCCTCTGTAGGTTTATCAATGTTGCTGCACTATAGGTAAATCTCTCGCTCGCCCTCTGTAGGTTTATCAATGTTACTGCACTATCGGTAAATCTCTCGCTCGCCCTCTGTAGGTTTATCAATGTTACTGCACTATAGGTAAATCTCTCGCTCGCCCTCTGTAGGTTTATCAATGTTGCTGCACTATAGGTAAATCTCTCGCTCGCCCTCTGGAGGTTTATCAATGTCACTGCACCATAGGTAAATCTCTCGCTCGCCCTCTGTAGGTTTATCAATGTCACTGCACTATAGGTAAATATCTCGCTCGTCCTCTGTAGGTTTATCAATGTTACTGCACTATAGGTAAATCTCTCGCTCGCCCTCTGTAGGTTTATCAATGTTACTGCACTATAGGTAAATCTCTCGGTCGCCCTCTGGAGGTTTATCAATGTCACTGCACCATAGGTAAATCTCTCGCGGGGCAGTGGGATTTGTTTGGGATTGATGCGGGACTATGGGAAGGCCCTAACAAGGCCGTTTCCACCATGACAGCGCAAAGGTTACAGAGGTGGTCCGTGTTACTTGGGGCACACCAATATGACATCGAATACAAAAGGTCCAAACAGCATGGAAATGCTGATGGGTTATCGCGCTTGCCATTGCCGATAGTAGAAGAAGCGACTACAGTGGACCCGGTAGAGATGTTCCACTCATCCATAGTGGAATGTCTACCAGTAACAAATTCGATGATCGAAAACGAAACAAGAAATGACCCGACTCTCTCACGAGTCTATGATTTAACGGTGGAGGGATGGCCAGCACAGGGCGAACCAACGCTGCCAGCATTTTCGCAGAGAAAAGAACAGCTGTCAGTGTGTCGAGGAACCCTGATGTGTGGATCTAGAGTGGTGATTCCACCCAAACTTCAACAGAAGGTGTTAAAGGAGCTGCACGAGGGACATCTGGGTGGAGTGAAAATGAAGAACCTAGCAAGAGGGTTTGTGTGGTGGCCAGGCATTGATGGGGACATCGAAGAAATCACTAAGAGCTGTCTCGGATGCCAGAAGGTCCAAAACGCGCCACCACAGGCTCCTCTGCATCCATGGGAGTGGCCCTCATCTCCTTGGCAAAGGGTACACATCGACTTTGCTGGTCCATTTATGGACTCAATGTTTCTAATCGCGGTGGATGCACACTCCAAGTGGCCGGAGGTAATAAAGATGTCCACCACCACCACGGAAAAAACCATCACAGTGTTAAGGACCATGTTTGCTAGGAATGGGCTGCCGCAACAGATCTGTTCTGATAATGGACCGCAATTTGTGCCCGAAGAATTCAAGAAATTCTTAAAGAGCAATGGGGTTAAGCACTACACGTCAGCCCCATACCATCCCGCCTCCAATGGATTGGCTGAAAGGTTTGTCCAGACCTTCAAGAAGGCCATAAAGGCCATGGGTAATGAAGCCATTAACTTACAACATAAGGTGGATAGCTTCTTGTTGGCGTACAGGAATGCAACACATGCGGTCACAAATCAAACTCCCGCCATGATGTTTTTTAATAGACGACTAAGATGCCGGCTGGATTTGCTTAAGCCAAACGTCAGAAGGGACGTAGAGAACCGGCAATTCCAGGGCATGAATGAAAGGCCAACTAGATCTTTTCAGATAGGTCAACAAGTTTTGGCCCGGGACTACCGTACCGAGAAATGGCAGCCTGGAACTATTGGAAAAAGGCTAGGGCCGTTGATGTATACGGTGGACATTGGGGACAGTATAATAAGGCGCCATGTTGACCAGATCATAGGGTCAGCCACAAATGGCCAACCTACTCCACCACCTTACACGGTTAATGTTGAGACAGAGATACCCAGAACACCTACCTCCGATCTGGTAATACTGGAATCAGATGAACCTGACACTGTCCTTCAAGCCGAATCGACCTTGCCAGAAGCACCTGGTACCCCGCCAGGAGTTGCGACACCACCGAGGCGTTATCCGGGCAGAGTCCGGAAACCTCCAGAGAGACTGAATCTGTGAACTGTTTTGCATAAAGTTGTATATATGTTATAATGTATGTTTAATGGGGAATCAGCATGTTGTAAGCTAAAAAGGGAGGATTGTAGTGTATGTACCCATCTACCTTTAAGAGAACTATTGTATGTAACCGTCCACCTTTAAGAGAACTACTTTAGGTGTTGCACTACTTTGTTGGCTTCTGTATACTGTAATACCGACGGTGACCACACCGGTATATAAGTGCTGTGTCAGGATTTATTGGGCAGATTCACCCTGACCTTCGAATAGTAAAGTCCTGTTTTAAGTTACTCTGGTAGTCTGTGTATTAATTAACTAAACAACCCACAGACTTTACAACGCCCCGTACAGCACACAGGCCTCGTTTTGCGCAGCTTGATCGGACGCATTCCGATCCTCCTTAATGAGCGCATTTACCGTTCTCGCGTGTCTCTCCAGCTCAGCTATTATATCCTTAAAGTGTAGTGTCATGGCCTGATCCTCATGCAACTCAGAACCCACTACCTTGTTTTCGTCTGTCAGTATGTTTCTTAACTGGGCTTTTAAACCGTTGATCTGTGTCTGCAGCTCCACGTTATCTAGAGCGTTGACGACAGATGTCCCGGTATTAAAAGCAGTGAATATGTCATTTACAGTACCCCTTCTTTGCCTCCCGACTCGATCCAAAACTTCTGGCGGTGTGGTGTACAATTTGTCTCTGTCGATGTCGGCAAAGTCAAATTCGTAAAATTGTCTAAACATACGG
This sequence comes from Somniosus microcephalus, assembly GCF_052327205.1. NCBI lineage: Eukaryota > Metazoa > Chordata > Chondrichthyes > Squaliformes > Somniosidae > Somniosus > Somniosus microcephalus. The sequence continues at coordinate 37,438 of NW_028226138.1, read as the reverse complement.
GTTAACAGGACCTGGTATAATTGTTCCGTTTCTTTGGGACACCACTCCGGCAGTCGTACCTCAGTGAGATTTAAAATCACTGAGGCCACCGCGTAGTGTACCCCTTGGTACAGCACCTGACCGGTGGGTACCAATACTAAACTGTTCCCGGGTCCCTTGGTGGTGGTTGGGCACCCTCCTTTCTGGGCTAGTGCTACCGGAAGCGTGGGCAGGGGCTTGCGTGGGCGGGTGATGAGTTCAGTGGCGTTTACCGGAATAGGGGAGTATGGGGCTCCGCACGCTCGAGTGCTAACATCCCATCTCATCCCCTTCCCTTCATCCTGCCACTGCCTCTGGAAGAAGATGGATACACCCTTGGGGCAGACGTGTCTCGAAACCCACATACAGACATATATTCCTTCATCTGGTTCTGGTTCCCACCATTTGTCCCAACACACACGTAATTGTCCGTGAGTCCCCGTAATAGTCTGATGGGTATTATTACCCAGTCGCTCCCACTCGACCGTAGAGTTTCTCATGTCCTTTCCCAGCTTTCATAGCCACCACCATCGCCTTAGTGGTACGTTCCCATTGCACACCAGACAAATCCTCTTTCCCACGGTAACGCTGACTCTGGGTGCAAGGATCCTCACCCGAAGGCACGTTAACGAAGTCTCTTGGTAGGCGAAACCAAAATGGCTGGAATATTCCGTAGAATTCGTTCCCAGCCAACCTGGCCATCTCCCTTGGTGGAAGTAGGTGGCGGTTTCCTCAACCTCTCGCTCCCCTGTCCCATCCGTTGCGATGGGGGCCATGTCCCCGGAGCACCCGAAAATGATGACGTCCTTGGTGCGGCCTCGGTAGGCCCACCCGCACCCGATCGCCACGAACGCGATGAGAATCTTTTCCATCATATCCCAGGTTTCTGTAACCAATAAAATGATGTAGCCGGGCTCCCAATAGGTGCTGGCCTAATTAACTGGATGCGCGGGTTCCTGGACCCCGCTCCCAAACAAAACACACATATCGGGCAGGCTTTGAAAATTGTACTTTTAACACATCTTAACGCTATATACATTTCCTTAAATTATCGCCATAATTACCTAACTTAACTTATGTACAGCGCCGCCCTCCGCGGGGCGGCTTGCCTAATCCCTGTGAGGTCTGTCGTGCGCCACACCCTGCGGTGGGGCCGCATTGATCTTTGGCTTTGATCCCCCGCAGCCTGTCGCTGCTGAACGGGGATCATGCCTTCCTGGGGCTGCTCTAAACCGTGGTTGGGAAAGATGGGGAGAATCTGGCCAAAATTTTCTGGGCTGGGGCGCTCGAGCCGACCTACGAGGGGCTGCTTTGGGTTGGGCTCCCGGGGCCGATGGACCGGGGGTTGGGACTGTCACCGTCACAGCCTGTGGTTCCTCCACAGCTGCCGGCTCCAGCTCCCCTCCCTCAGGCTCCGCCCCCCCGGGGTCGGGATCTGTGGCTTCTGACTCCACCTCACCTGTCCCTACAGGTAGTGAGTCTCCGCCCCCATTCCCTACCTCCCCCAAGCTTGAGTCGAGGGCGGGATCGTCGTCCTCTGACTCTTCCTCCTCCGGGATTGGGTCTAAAGCGAGGTTGAGCTGTTCGGGCTCTCCCCTGCCTAAATCCCATTCAAAAGATGAGACCTCCCACTCCAATGGGATGGCCTCTCCCTTCACGCAGGCTACTGTTCCAGCCTGTGTGGTCTGTGACTCTGTTACAGGCTGTATATATGTATATATGTTATCCATGTAATGTTTAAATTGGGGTGTACACTGTTAAGCTAAAAGGGGAGGAATTGTAGTGTATGTAACCTGTACCACCTTAAGAGGATACCTTAAGGTGATGGACTACTTTTTGATGGCTCCTGTACATTGTAGTACCGGTGGTGACCACATCGGTATATAAACCCTGTGGAGCAAAGTGTATTCCAGTTCAGCCCTGACCCTCAATCACTAAAGACCTGTTTAAGTATTCTGTTGTCTGTGTCCAGTTATTCAGCATAACTACATTTGGAAACACAGACTCAACACTGGCAGTGTTTGATGGGGACAGTGTAGAGGAAGCTTTACTCTGTATCTAACCCCTGCTCTGCCTGCCCTGGGAGTGTTTGATGGGACAGTGTAGAGGGAGCTTTACTCTGTATCTAACCCGTGCGGTACCTGCCCTGGGAGTGTTTGATGGGACAGTGAAGAGGGAGCTTTACTCTGTATCTAACCCCTGCTCTGCCTGCCCTGGGAGTGTTTGATGGGACAGTGTAGAGGGAGCTTTACTCTGTATCTAACCCGTGCGGTACCTGCCCTGGGAGTGTTTGATGGGACAGTGAAGAGGGAGCTTTACTCTGTATCTAAACCGTGCTGTACCTGCCCTGGGAGTGTTTGATGGGCCAGTGTAGAGGGAGCTTTACCATGTATCTAACCCCGTGCTGTACCTGCCCTGGGAGTGTTTGATGGGGCAGTGTAGAGGGAGCTTTACTCTGTATCTAACTCGTGCAGTACCTGCCCTGGGAATGTTTGATGGGGACAGTGTAGAGGGAGCTTTACTCTGTATCTAACCCGTGCTGTACCTGCCCTGGGAGTGTTTGATGGGACAGTGCAGAGGTAGCTTTACTCTGTATCTAACCCATGCTGTACCTGCCCTGGGCGTGTTTGATGGGACAGTGTAGAGGTAGCTTTACTCTGTATCTAACCCGTGCTGTACCTGCCCTGGGAGTGTTTGATGGGACAGTGTAGAGGTAGCTTTACCCTGTATCTAACCCGTGCTGTACATGCCCTGGGAGTGTTTGATGGGACAGTGTAGAGGGAGCTTTACTCTGTATCTAACTCGTGCTGTACCTGCCCTGGGAGTGTTTGATGGGACAGTGTAGAGGGAACTTTACTCTGTATCTAACCCGTGCTGTACCTGCCCGGGGAGTGTTTGATGGGACAGTGTAGAGGGAGCTTTACTCTGTATCTAACCCGTGCTGTACCTGCCCTGGGAGTGTTTGATGGGACAGTGTAGAGGGAGCTTTACTCTGTATCTAACCCGTGCTGTACCTGCCCTGGGAGTGTTTGATGGGACAGTGTCGCGGGAGCTTTACTCTGTATCTATCCCGTGCTGTACCTGCCCTGGGAGTGTTTGCTGGGACAGTGTAGAGGGAGAATTACTCTGTATCTAACCCGTACTGTACGTGCCCTGGGAGTGTTTGATGGGACAGTGTAGAGGGAGCTTTACTCTGTATCTAACCCGTGCTGTACCTGTCCTGGGAGTGTTTGATGGGTCAGTGTAGAGGGAGCTTCACTCTGTATCTAACCCCGTGCTGTACCTGCCCTGGGAGTGTTTGATGGGAGAGTGTAGAGGGAGCTTTACTCTGTATCTAACCCGTCCTGTACCTGCCCTGGGAGTGTTTGATGGGACAGTGTAGAGGGAGCTTTACCCTGCAATCTAACCCCGTGCTGTACCTGCCCTGGGAGTGTTTGATGGGACAGTGTAGAGGGAGCTTTACTCTGTAACTAACCAGTGCTGTACCTGCCCTGGGAGTGTTTGATGGGACAGTGAAGAGGGAGCTTTACTCTGTATCTAACCCGTGCTGTACTTGCCCTGGGAGTGTTTGATGGGGCAGTGTAGAGGGAGCTTTACCATGTATCTAACTCGTGCTGTACCTGCCCTGGGAGTGTTTGATGGGGCAGTGTAGAGGGAGCTTTACTCTGTATCTAACTCGTGCTGTACCTGCCCTGGGAGTGTTTGATGGGGCAGTGTAGAGGGAGCTTTACTCTGTATCTAACCCCGTGCTGTACCTGCCCTGGGAGTGTTTGATGGGACAGTGTAGAGGGAGCTTTACTCTGTATTTAACCCGTGCTGTACCTGCCCTTGGAGTGTTTGATGGGGCAGTGTAGAGGGAGCTTTACTCTGTATCTAACCTCATGCTGTACCTGCCCTGGGAGTGTTGGATGGGACAGTGTAGAGGGAGCTTTACTCTGTATCTAACTCGTGTTGTACCTGCCCTGGGAGTGTTTGATGGGACAGTGTAGAGGGAGCTTTACTCTGTATCTAACCTCATGCTTTACCTGCCCTGGGAGTGTTTGATGGGGCAGTGTAGAGGGAGCTTTACTCTGTATCTAACCTGTGCTGTACCTGCCCTGGGAGTGTTTGATGGGACAGTGTAGAGGGAGCTTTACTCTGTATCTAACCCGTGCTGTACCTGCCCTGGGAATGTTTGATGGGACAGTGTAGAGGGAGCTTTACTCTGTATCTAACCCTGTGCTGCACCTGCCCTGGGAGTGTTTGATGGGGCAGTGCAGATGGAGCCGTGAGTGCCCATGTGATAGCCGTGAGTGCTTGTGTGATAGCCGTGAGTGCTTGTGTGATAGCCTTGAGTGCTCGTGTGATATCCATGAGTGCCCGTGTGATAGCTGTGAGTGCCCGTGTGATAGCCGTGAGTGCTTGTGTGATAGCCGTGAGTGCCCATGTGATAGCCGTGAGTGCTTGTGTGATAGCCGTGAGTGCTTGTGTGATAGCCTTGAGTGCTCGTGTGATATCCATGAGTGCCCGTGTGATATCCATGAGAGCCCGCGTGATAGCCGTGAGAACCCGTGTGATAACCGTGAGTGTCCGTGTGATAGCCGTGAGTGTTCGTGTGATACCAGTGAGAACCCGTGTGATAACTGTGAGTGCCCGTGTGATAGCCGTGCGTGCTCATGTGATAGCCGTGAGTGTCCATGGGACACAGCAATAAATGAGGCCTTGTTTCCCTCAGAATGACAGGCCTGAAACCTGAGTTAGAATACATTTAGTAATTAAACCAGACTGGGCGGGGCCTGAGGTGCGAGTTAGTAATGGAAAATTGGTGGCCAGCGTACTTCACACCAGGGCTGAGGACCCGGGGACTCGGGTTTCCGTGTCATTTTTTGATTAATTTTGTTTATTGCCCAATCTCAATCAGACTGGCGAGTCATCTTGCTGTCTGACGGAGGCGAGGGTCCCCAGTGGAGGGCTCTCTATGCGGGAGTCCTTCCCAGCACCATTGGGGATCTGGGGTGGAGACTGTTGCAGGGAGCTGTCATGTGCAACAGTTTAAGCTCCTTTCCGGACTCCAAGATCAGATGTGTTTTCTGCGGCATGGAGGAGTCCACGTGCCGTGTATATATTCAGTGTGAGAGGTTACAGCCCCTGTATAGTTACCTGAAGGGGCTGCTCCTCAACTCTTGGTTACACTTTAGCCCCACGCTCCTAATCTTTGGCCGCCTGGTGTGGAGTGGGGGTGGGTAAGTGGGAGGATCTTCTCCTGGACCTGCTCTTGGGCCTGGTGAAAACAGCAATTTGTAGGCCCAGGATGGACGGGGGCCATGGGGGGGTCACTCTGGCTGCCTGCCTCTCTCCCATGGTCTTGTCCCTGCCCGGGTGGCCCTGGAGAGGGAGCAGGTGGTGTCCACCGGTTCACTTGATACCTTCCTCGACTGGTGGACATAGAAGGTATCAAGATGCGATAATCGATCCTCACAGTCACATTGTGATTTAATTATTAATTGTGTGTGTGTCACAAATACATTTCTTCTATTTTGATACAAAAGTTCTACTAGACATGTTAAACTACTAGTTATTTAATCAGGGCTGCAGCTGCTGAAAGGTTGACTGTACTGAGGTTTGTGGCCAGAGCTGGCAGACGTGTTGTTCTGAAGTCTGATGTCTCACACCTGAAGAGTCTGTTTATGTCGTGTTGTAATGACCTTTTTCTGTTGCCTGGTGTCAGAAATAGAAATCAAAGGAAGATGATGCCCCACTCTGTTAATCAACTCTTTGACACATTTCCATTTCTTAATTTACAAAGATCACAACTCCATTAGTGAACAATGGATTGCCAGTCTGCCACTTTTTACTGAGGCTTGAAAGGATACGCTGTGAAGCTACACCTGCCCATCTGTCTGTGTGTCACTGTGTTTGGATTGTGTAAGACAACAGTCCAATATCTCGCCTACATCCATTACAATTTTTGAAATGTTAGATTGTACTTGGAAGAAGTTGAGTTTGAAACTAACAATTCTGAAATTGGGAGCTTTTAATGATTTCTGTTTTTCACGTAACTATATAGTGATGTGATCAGTCAAAGCAAATTAACAGATGGTGCTATTTACTGAACACAACTGAATAATTCTACAAGGATGCTATCGCAGTCTTCCTCAGTATTAACTACACCCCCCAATTTAGTGTCATCAGCAAATTTTGAAATTGTGCTTCTGATTCCCAAGTCCAAATCATTCATGTAAATGGTGAACAACAGTGGTCCCAGCACCAATCCCCGTGGAACACCACTTCCCACCTTCCGCCCGTCTGAGTAAATACCTTTAACTCATCCCGTCACTATAACTGGACTTGCCTCCATTCCCGTGCCGAGGGGATTGCTGTACCAGACGGGAGGGGCAACATTTGGGGACTCTTGATTCTCCACCAATTCCCATTCCCCTTCTTTCTGGTGGATAACGGAGGTGCCACTGTGTGTAATGTGCAAGTCAGTAAGAGCTGTCAGCGAGGATTAATCAGCACTTTCTAATTGGAGATGATAATCAATGGAATCTTTCAGACAATGAATTGTCGATTTTATAGCAAAGATTAATATACGATTGAAGTAAAAGTTCCTAATTTTATTGTAAAATATTTCAGGAACACGCATCAGAAATTAAGGGGAAAGATCAGACAGCAGTACTTAAAGGGACACTGCAGCCCCGACAACTCAATCAGCTATATATCCAGAATATTAAAATCCAGCCCAGTTATAGGAGTTATTAACATCAGCAGAAACAAACCCCAACTGTCAGAATGAACATGCTTCAGTCCTGGATGTGATTAACAGCAGCAATAACAGCAGAATCGAACCTCTGCAGTCACTTGTGAACTTGCTGGTGTCTCAGCAGGTTGGATGACTGATTGAATCCCTTCTTACACACTGAGCAGGTGAATGGCCTCTCCCCGGTGTGAACTCGCTGGTGTGTCAGCAGGTTGGATGACTGAGTGAATCTCTTCCCACACACGGAGCAGGTGAACGGCCGCCACCCCAGTGTGAGCTCGCTGGTGTGTCAGCAGGTTGGATGACTGATTGAATCCCTTCCCACACACGGAGCAGGTGAACGGCCTCACACCAGTGTGAACTCGCTGGTGTGTCAGCAGGTTGGATGACTAATTGAATCCCTTCCCACACACGGAGCAGGTGAATGGCCTCTCCCCAATGTGAATGCGCTGGTGTCTCAGAAGGTCAGAGGAATTAGTGAATCCCTTCTTACACACGGGGCAGGTGAACGGCCTCTCTGCAGTGTGAATGTGCTGGTGTATCAGCAGGGTGGATGAATTAGTGAATCCCTTCTCACACACAGGGCAGGTGAACGGTCTCTCCCCAGTGTGAATGCACTGGTGCTCAATGAGGTGAGATGACTACCTGAACCTCTTCCCACAGTGAGAGCAACTGAATGGTCTCTCCTCAGTGTGAAGTCGCTGGTGTGTCAGAAGGTGGGATGACTGACTAAATCCCTTCCCACACTCGGAGCAGGTGAACGGCCTCTCCCCGGTGTGACTGCACGATGAGTTTACAGCCAGGACGGGGAGCTAAACCCCTTCCCACAGTCCCCACATTCCCACAGTTTCTCCGTGGTGTGGGTGTCCTTGTGTCTCTCCAGGTTGGACAATCGGTTGAAGCCTCATCCACGCACACAACACGTGTACGGTTTCTCCCCGCTGTGAACGGTGCGATGTTTTTTCAGACTGTGTAACTGGTTAAAGCTCTTTCCACAGTCAGTGCACTGGAACACTCTCACTCGGGTGTGTGTGTCTCGGTGCTTTTCCAGTCACACCGATCTTTGAAATCTTTTCCCACAGACAGAACAGGCAAACATTTCTCCTTCCACATTCAAAGGCCGATGATATTCCCTGTAAAAGCAGTTTACAAAAGACATCACTGTAAGTTCAGGATTAAAATTCAGAACAGATAATTCTAGTTTCTATGGAACATTCTCTCCTCTCTTATTACATAGAATTACACAGATTGTACAGCACAGAAACAGGCCAATCAGCCCAACTGGTCCATGTGGTGTTTATGCTCCACACGAGCCTCCTCCCACCTCTCTTCATCTCACCCTATCAGCATCTCCTTCTATTCCTTTCTCCCATGTGTTTATCCAGCTTCCCCTTAAATACATCCATGCTCTTCGCCTCAACTACTCCCTGTGGCAGCAAGTTCCACATTCTCAGCACCCTCTGGGTGAAGGAGTTTAATCTAAATAGGACTTCCCTGGGCAGCCAATCAGCACTGCTGCCTCTTTTGTGCATTTCCTGGCGAGGCGAAACAGTTGATATTTTCTGATCAAAAAGAGCTGAGCTCAGCAGCATTAGTCCTGTTTTGCCTCCTTTGGAGACCAGGTGTACGAGCAGAGTGAGCGCAGCCTTGACAGCAACCGCAATAAAATTGTTACAGTTGTGAAGGAACTTTGTGTCAGTGCACTGGACCACAAACAAAATATGTGTGTTGATTGTTGTCTTATTACCCGACTGTAAAGTGCCTTGAGATGTTTTAAAAGCTCTATTTAAAGGTAAGTTGTTGTTGGTGTATAGAGAACTCTGTTGAAATTTAGTGAAATGATCAATAACGAAGGAAGATCATTTCTTTGTTTGGTTCTGTTAGTTTTCATAGAATCATGGAAACATACAGCATGAAGGAGGCCATTCGGCCCATCGTGTCTGTGCTGGCTCTTAGAAAGAGCACTCGTGCTTAGTCCCACATCCCTGCTTGTTGTCCGTAACCCTGTAAGATCCTCATCCTCAAGTACCCGCCCAACTCCCTTTTCAAATCATTGATGGAATCAGCTCATGACCTTTTCAGGTCGAGCGTTCCAGATCCCGACAACTCTCTGAGTTTTATTCAATTGTTACCACAGTTGCCTTCTGTGAAGGTTTAATAATAAATGCATTTTGCTATGAAAGCAATTAAAACATTCCTAGTATATAAATAGACAGATGCATCAAAATATTAAAATTGTGGGAGGGGGGGCAGTGCTCGCCCAGGGCCCAATAAACAATGGATTTCTTGTTTCCCAACCCAATGCTCAGAAGATGAAGTCCCAGAGCTGCCTCTGGCTCGGTTCCACCTGCCCTATTCTGACAAGCTGAGGTGTTGGTCAGTGCACTGTGATTGCCCTGTGGGCAGAAACTCCCAGTTTTCCCCCTCCCTCTACTCTGGTTGGGTTCAGTTCTACACCCGCTGTGTGCAGAGTGAGAATAAAATCAACGAGTCAATGATTGTCCCTCTTGGTCACTGGGACCCTGAAACCTTCAGTTCCACACCCGCTGTGTGCTGTGTGAGAATAAAATCAATGAGTCAATGATTGTCCCTCTTGGTCACTGGGACCCTGAAACCTTCAGTTCCACACCCGCTGTGTGCAGAGTGAGAATAAAATCAATGAGTCAATGATTGCCCCTCTTGGTCACTGGGACCCTGAAACCTTCAGTTCTCCACCTGCTGTGTGCAGAGTGAGAATAAAATCAATGAGTCAATGATTGCCCCTCTTGGTCACTGGGACCCTGAAGCCCTGCCCACTCTCTGTTCCTGTACAAAGATGGCCACGCATGCACCCAGCTGCAGGTAGAACCAGTTTGTCTTTCCTTCACCAAGATGGCGGCGTGTAACCTGGGCCTGTCACCGAGAAAAAGCCTCACCGCTGCCGTCCGGCGGAACACATTCAGCCGCTGGATCTCATTCAGGCCTGAGACTGTTCTCCAACTTTATAAACCCTGCAGCGTGGCCTACCCGCAGTTTACTTTTTTTTAGTTCATATTTTTTTATATATATATTTTTAAATTTTTTTAAATATTTTTTTTGCTTCATTTTTTTTGTGCTTTTTTTTAATGACATTCACAGAGCTCAAGTCTCAGCTCTCTGTACAAAGTCACAAGCCCTCATGCCTACAAGGCAGGGGTCCCAGTGTCTCCAAGTTAATGATGTGATCTCCAAGCTTCTTGATCATCTTCACTTGTTCATCCAAATAGTGGGTCTCCAGGAATTCACAAAGTTGAGGGTCGGCGTTCGCAGTGGAGAGTTTGTGCAGACCCAGCAGACTCTGGTCGACATTCTTCTCCATCTGCAGGGCTCTCTGCATCGCCGAGCGGAGCCTCCTGCTCTCCCAGCTGAACAGATGGACTGTAAAGAAGCTTAAAAACACTGGATTAATTTTAAAAACGAATCAAATTAAATTAAAATCACATTGGCCGGGGTGATGATGCACTCCAGTCCCCGCGGCGCCCACCTGTCTCGGAAGGTCTCAAGTGTGCCGGCAGACACCACATGCTCCATCTCCAGGGTAACCCGGACGCGAACATAGCCGCGGAAGAGAGGCAGGCAATCGGGCCGAACGACCCCCTCGACCGCCAGCTGCCTGGACCTGTTTATGGCCACTTTGGCCAGGCCCAGGAGCAGTCCTACAAGGAGGTCCTCCGACCTGCCCTCTCTCCTCCACACTGGGTGGCCGTAGATCAGGAGCGTGGGACTGAAGTGCAGCCAAAAATCGAGGAGCAGCCCCTTCAAATAATGGAACGGGCTGCAACCTCTCACATTCCACATAAACATGGAACACGGACTCCTCTAGGCTGCAAAAATAGCAAGAGGCGTGGGAGTCCATGAACTTACTTAAAATCTTATTGCATGGGACTGCTCCATGCAACACCCTCCAGGCCAAGTCCCCAATAGATAAAGGGAGGACTCCTGCGTAGAGAGCCCCCCATTGGGGACCTCCGCCTCCACCGGACGGCAAGATGGCACGCCAAGGCGTGTCCAGACGGCAGGTGAAGATGACAAAGTGGAGAGTGTGCAGGAGCAGCCCGTACAGGAAACCCCTCCGCGCAGAACTAAAAGGCACGGAGGGCATTTCCTCAAGATGGCTCAAGTTGTGAGGCGCCGGTTCCCGAGAGGGGTTTTGGGGCCGTGCGCCGATGAGGAATTCCATCCGAACAGGTGTCAGTTCAGACGGGATTGCCCGACGTGCCTGAGCCTCCTCGATACACCTCGTGGAGTCGAGGCCCAGTGCCGCTTTCAGCGTCTCGATGGATTTGGCCGTGAGCCAGACGTTGGCCCAGGGCAGGCACTGCACCAGCTCCTCCGGCACCATCCAGCCCGCTCCTTCGCCATCGAGCAGGTCCCCGACCCTGGTCACCTTACCAGGCACAGCCCTGCCCTCCGCCAGCCACCCAATCCAGCAGTCACGGTGGTACGGATTCCTGAGCAGCTTCTCCTGAAGGAGAGCCGCCACTCCTGACAGGGGAGAACTCCGCCTGGAGGCGATGCTGTTCCAGACCCATAGCAGTTCCTGGTAAAAGACAGGCAGCTCCCACAGACAGGCATGCGCATGGCCCAATTCCACGAATAGGAGCTGCGTGTCGTAATTGAGGCCGTGCAGCTGGCGGAAGAAATACATCACCAGCGCACACCATCGAAGAGGATTCTCGACGTACAGGTATCTCTGCAGGGTCCGAAGACGGAAAGTCACTGCCCGGGTGCGAAGGCACACCAACGCCTGACCGCCCTCCCTAAGCGGGAGACTCAGAACCACGGCAGAGACCCAGTGCTTCCCTTTGTCCCAGAAGAAGTCAATGAGCTTCTTCTGCATCTTGGCGACAAACGCAGGGGGCGGGATCAAAGTGACCAACCGGTACCACAACATGGCGGCCACCAGCTGGTTTATGACCAGCGCTCGACCCCTGTAGGACAACACTCGGAGCAGTCATGTCCAGCATCCTAGGCGAGCGGTGACTTTGGCCTCCAGCTCCTGCCAGTTCACCGGCCAGGCGTCCTCGGCGGGGCTGAGGTAGACTCCCAAGTAGAGGAGGTGCGTGGTGCTCCAGGCGAAAGGCTTGAACTCCTCCGGCAGGGAGTCCACCCGCCACTGGCCCACCAGGAGTCCAGAACATTTCTCCCAGTTGATCCTGGCGGAGGATGCGTCCGAGTAAATCTGCTGGCATTCTCGCATCCTCCGCAAGTCAGCGGGATCCATGACCATGAGGAGCACGTCATTGGCGTAAGCCGAGAGGATGACTTCCACACCCAACCCTTGCAGAGCCAGTCCCATCAGCCTCTTCCGCAAGAGGCGCAGGAAAGGCTCCACGCAGACGGCATATAACTGGCCGGACATAGGGCATCCCTGACGCACCCCCCTCCCGAAGCGAAGCGGCGCCATCAAAGACCCGTTAACTTTAATCAGACACTCCGCGGCAGCGTACAGAAGTTGGATCCGGGTGACGAAATGCATCCCGAACCCAAATGTGTGCAGAGTTCCGAAGAGATACTCGTGATCCACCCTGTCGAACGCCTTCTCCTGATCCAGGGAAAGGAAGGCGACCGACAGACCAGATCTCTGGGAATGGTGGACCAGGTCCCGGACCAGATGGATGTTATCGTGGATAGTCCGGCCCAGGACTGTGTAGGACTGGTTGGGTGGATCATGTGGGCCAGCACGGTGCCAAGGCGGGCAGACATGTTCTGGCAAAAATTTTATAATCCGTTCTGAGGTGGGAGACCGGGCGCCAGTTTTTTAATAGACGGAGATCGCCCCTCTTAGGCAGCAGGACAATGACCGCCCTGCGCCAAGAGAGGGGCATCTCCCCGGTCGCCAGACTTTCCCCAGGACCCGCACGTAGTCGCCCCCCAGGATGTCCCAGAATGCCCTGTGGAACTCCACGGTCAGCCAGTCCAGCCCCGGGGACTTTCCCTTCGAGAGCTGGCCGAGGGCACCGGTCAGCTCCGCCAAGCTTAGCGGAGCGTCCAACTTTTCGGCGCCCTCCGGGCCGACCTTCAGCGACTCCTCCCACAAAACTCTGCGCACATCCTCGCTGGACAGATCCAGAGAGAACAGAGCCCTGTAATAGGCCCGGGTCTTCGCGCTGATCCCCTCCGGATCCGAGACCAGAGATCCGTCATCGGCCAGCAGCCCCAAGAGCTGCTTACAGACCCCCCATTTTTTCCAGCGAGTAGAAGAAGGGGGAGCTGCGGACCAGGTCCCAGAGGATCTGGATCCGTGACCTCACGTACGCGCCTCAGGACCCGATGAGCTGCAGGTCCTTCAGTGTGCCCTTCTTCTCTTCATACGCCTTCCGCAGGGCCGGGTCATCGACGACTTGACCGAGACGGGTCTCCAGGTCGAGCACCTCCCTCTCCAACTGCCTGACCCAGGCCTCCAGCCTCTTGGTCGATCCCCTCGTGTACTCCTGACAGAAGAGACGGACATGAGCCTTGTCCACGTCCCACCATAGCCTCAAGGAGGGAAAGCCCCCCCACTTCCTTCTCCAGTCGGCCCAGAACCGACTAAACGAATCCCGGAGCCGCTCGTCCTCCAGCAGCAGGTTGTTAAAATGGCAGTTCGCGTATCCCCCGGCGCACGCAATGGAGCGAGCTCCGCCAACACCAGGTGGTGGTCCGTGCACGGCACCGGCCGCATGGAAGCCGCCGGGATGCAGGAGACGTACGCCCAGGAAATGTAAAGGCGGTCGATTCTGGACCTTCCTCCCCCAGACCTTACGTAAGTGAAGGCGCTGGAGTCGGGATGGAGATTTCGCCAGACGTCCACCAAGTCGAAGGACCTGACCAGGTCCCTCAACTTCTCCACTGACACCAGGCTGCGCGGGGGACCCTACCGGTCCCTCACCTCGAGGGTGCAATTAAAATCTCCCCCGAGGATGACGCACTCGCCGACGTCGATGGAGCCCAGAAGAGCGGACACTTCTACAAAGAAGCACACTTGCTGCGCACCGGCCGCAGTGACCTGAAGCAAACGGCCCGGCACGTGCTCCTTGACCAACAAGATAACCAGCCTAAAATGCAGGGCCAGCAAGATAGCCACCCCGCTGGAATAGTTGGAGAGGTGACTCATGCTGACCCCTCCTTGCCACTCCAGGAGCCACGTGGCCTCGTCCTCCGGAACGGTGTGGGTTTCTTGCAGGAAGCACACCGCATACCTCCCGTCCCGGAGGACCAAGAAGTTATTAAATCTACGGCGCGCATCTCTGCTGCCGTTGATGTTGAGGCTGGCTATGGTTATCTTCATGACAAGAGCATAGTGCAACCTCAACCTAACCTAACGGGAGGAGGGAGAGCGGCCGCTATTCGACCTCCACTCCCTCAGCAGCCCAGCGAGGAACTTGTTGATCCGACGCTGCTCCCATGGCCCCGCGCCCTCGTCCGTGCCCATGGATTTGATAGCGGCACGTACGGAGCCGATGAGCAGCACCAGATCCGACCATCTGTCTAGGGCCTTGGAGGCAGGGCAGTTCTTTCGTACATGCCCCACCTGCTTACAGGCATGGCACTGCACACCGTCCGATGTCCAAACGACGCGGTGGGCAGCCCCCTCATGGCACATGATAAAAGCGCACTCGGTGTCCTCCTCCCGGGCCAGCTGAACAAAAAGCTGGTGCTGGAAGGAGAAGACATGCCGGAGGCTGGCCTCCTTGCATCCGAGTGGGATGGGTGTGATCCCCAACCTCACCTCCCCCAGTTGACGTAGGTGGGGGGAGGAGGAGCTCAGCCAAAATAAAGGGCGGGACGTTTGACAAGAGGATCCTTTGCACGGTGGCCTTGAGAGGATCCACCGGCAGGAAGGTCCCGCCCATGGTGAGCCCCTTCGTTACAGCCAGGGACACCGCCTGTTCCGATGTCAGGAAGAACACCGCCTTGCCGTACATTTTCGAGGCAGCGATGATGGCTGAAGGGCCGACAACCCCAGCCATGGCCTTCACGCACGCCTCGATAGTCATGTTGGGGTGAGTGTAGCTCTTCACCCCGTGTTTTTTAGTGATGAGGCGGAATGGTGACAGGGCAGCAGAAGCAGCGGGAGCAGCCGTGGCTGTGGCTGCCACACTTGCGTATGACCTTGCTGGCCCTGTCACCAGCGATGATGTGGTCACCATCGTGGGCCGCTTATTATAAAGGGCTACACCCACCCAAGTCACAGGCCTGGTGATGTTAATGGCCTCAGTGGTTGTTTTCCCTGAGCAGAGGGAGCTTTAAAAGTGAAGGCACACCTCTCCCCTTGTTGATTAAATTGGGAAAGGGGCTTTCTCTCCTCTGATCAATGGGCAATTGATGGATATGAGGTGCCTCTTTAGAGAGAGATAAAGAGGGCCAAAGAGAGAGAGAAAGGGTGGTGGGAAGGAGGGAGGCCGCAGGGGCTGGGTCTCCACTCAAGGTGGTGGGTGGGTGCTCGCAGGGGTGCACTCTCTGAAAAATAAGTCTCTATTGATGGTCTTCTTGTGGGGGGAGAAGATGTCTTCACCTGGGAAAATAAAGCTGGCGATGCCCAGGCTCAGTCCACCACCAGGTCTTAACGATGTGATAATTAAATGATGACTTTGCCTGGGCAGCTCCAGCTGTCCCAGGTCAAGCAATAGGGAGGGGTGTTTGCTAGTGGTGTGTGTGGCCTAGTTTTTACAAGAGCCACACACACTCACACACACCCCTAGATGTTTTCTTCTCCTTCTTCTTTCCCCCCCCCCACTTAAATACAAAGTCTTTATGAGAGTGCACCATGAAACACCCACCTGTAGAAGTTTTCCAACAGCTCCCTCTCCTTCTGAACAGATGTAGGATGTTCGTTTTTCTCACCTCTCTCCCTCTCCTGTAATGGAGACCAGTTGGGGAAACAGTGATGGAATGGCTTCCCTTTGTTGTTAGCTCTGGTCTGGTCTCCTGGTCTCCTGGTCTCTCCTCTCCTCTGGCACCCCAATAGTAGCTGCAGCAGCAACAGATGTGGTCTCTCCTCCTGGACACAGAGAGAGAGACCTCACCTGTCCTGTCCTCTCCTCGCCTCTCTTCTGGCACAGCAGCAGCACAAGATTCCTGGCTGGCTATCAGGGATCCCGGGGTTCATTTTTTCTCTTTTATTTAAATCTGGTAGTACTTGTTACAACTCATCAATTACATGATAAATCCATTACATTCATTAACCACAATAAGGCTAAGCCTTAAAAAACAGCTTTAAGATTAACAGTACAAATACAATAATACATTTTTCCAGACAAAACCAATGTCAACAATACAGGTACCCGTAGTAAAAAACAATACATCCCAGTCCTACTGGCAATCTAGTAACTCGTCATTTTTGCTTGGTATAACCTGTTGTCCTTTTTAAAATTTAACATTCAAGTACAACAGTACTTATACAACTCATCAGTTACATAGTCAATCCATTACATTCATTGACCAATTATGGTCAACAATATAAATACAACAATAAATTTTACAGGTAAATCAATAATATTTACAGTACAAACTGCAACTATTTAATAAACCAAGAATCCGTACACACCAGTCCAACTGGCATCGTTCAATCATTCATTCCTCCATTCGTCCGTTCGTTCGCTCAAGCGTAAGTTCCATTGTGCATGACTGTGTACATGTGTGCCGTTTCTGTCTGCGTGCATGCGTGCGTTCGTTCATCCGTCCGGCAGGCTTCACACTCACCAAGCGGGCCTTCATCCTGGGGAGCGAGGGCCCTTCATTCGACCGAACGTAAGTTCCATTGTGTATGTGTGTGTATCATTTGTCTACCTGTGTGCATGCGTGCGTTCGTTCATCCATCCGGCAAGCCTCACGCTCACCGAGTGACCCCCGTCCTGGGGAGCGGGCCCTTCATTCGGTCGAACGTAAGTTCCACTGTGTATGCGTGTGTGCATATATTTGTATCCACATGCGTGCGTTCACTAGCGCGTTCATTCATTCGATTAAGGAAGGCTTTAACACTAAATAACACCACAATATACAAAGTCCGACAACCATATCAAAAAATCACTTAAGACTTCAAGTAAACTACTTTTAACCAGAACCCGAAACTTCTTCAAAAAACAAGTAATACCAGTTCAACGCCAGTCCTATTGGCACTCTAATAACTCCTGGTCTTCACTTGATGTTATCCAACCATATAATGTCATAATCCTTATCCACAGTCTTCAACCTTTCCACAGAAAAGAAGCCGACCACTTTCTCAAATCCCGTAAAAGAGGAAAACGAGTACTCAAATTTCCTTCTTCTTGCTGTAATCACTCACAGGACCCAGCCATCAAGACATTGGTTATTCCTTGCTGATATACCTTGTTTTGTCTTTTATTTTCCTTTTTCACTTGTATCCTGTTCTCTTTTCCCATCTTATGGCTGTTCAAGCACCAGACTATAGATAGGAACAGTCTGTCTTTCCTCCACCAAAATGGCAGCGCACAAACCCGATCCCATCACCGAAACAAAGCCTCACAGCTGCCACCAGACGAAGCACAGGCGGGGCCGCTGGAACTCATTCGGGCCGGAGACTGTTCTTCAACTTTAGAAACCGTGCAGCATGCTCACCCACAGCATCTCCCGACTCCGCTTCTGTCGACCAGCCGCTCTGCCCTGGGCCCCCCGCCTGGGGTCCTCCATGCTGGGCACCCCGCCTGGGGTCTCTGCACTGGGCCCCCCGCCTGGGGTCCTCCGTGCTGGGCCTCCCGCCTGGGGTCCCCCGTGCTGTGCCAGTGAGCCAGCGGCATGTCCTCCAACCAATCGGGGAGCCCGAGGGGCGGGACTAGCGCCGGCTGATTGTCTGATCCGCGGGGCAGCGAGTTTCTCCAGTCCCTTGTTCAGGGCCCGGGGTCCGGGGAGGCTGTGGGCCTTTATTCCCCGCATTGGACACAAGGCTCTTTGTCTCACAACACACTGGCTCAGGTTTTAATAGAGACTTTTAAAATTCACCAATAAAAGCAGATAAATCTCGTGGAACAAAATATTTAATATTTGGGAGTAAAAATACTGTTATTTTTCCTCTGTGGAATTTGTTAGTCTCAGACAATAACAACGATTTGTTTTTATAGAACATATTTAATGCAGTAAAATGTCCCAACGTGCTTCACGGGAGCGTTATAAAACAAAATTTGACACCAGGTACAAACCAAGCATATTCCCATAAGGAGGAACGATGGGGCGTCCAAAGCTCAAGCTCCCTGGATGACAAAGGATGTAGACGTTAGAATAAAACAGAAAAAGGAGGTTTACGACAAATGTCAGGTACAGAATACAGTCAAAAACCAGGAGAATACAGAGAGTGGGGGGAAATTGAAAAAGGATATATGAAAGAAAGACTTGCATTGATATAGCGCCTTTCACGACCACCAGACATCTCAAAGCTCTTTACAGCCAATGAAGTACTTTTGAAGTGGAGTCATTGTTGTAATGTGGGAAACACGGCAGCCAATTTGTGCTCAGCAAGCTCCCACAAACAGCATTGTGATAATAACCAGGTAATCTGTTTTTGTTATGTTGGTTGAGGGATAAATATTGGCCAGGACACAGGGGATAACTCCCCTACTCTTCTTCAAAAGAGTGCCATGGGATCTTTTACATCCACCTGAGAGAGCAGACGGGGCCTCAGTTTAAAGTCTCATCAGAAACAGTGCAGCACTCCCTCAGCACTGCACTGGAGTGTCAGCCTAGCTTTATGTGCTCAAGTCCTTGGAGTGGGACTAGAACCCACAACCTTCTGACTCAGAGAGCAAGTGTGCTACCCACTGAGCCACAGCTGGCACAAGGGACAGAGGACAAGAAAAGATTAGTGGGTAATGTAAAAGGGAACCCAAAAATCTTTTACAAACGTATGAATAGTAAAAGGATAGTTAAAGGAATGGTGGGGCCGATTAGGGACCAAATAGGAGCTCATCATACGGAGGCAGAGGGCGTGGCTGAGGTACTGAATGAGTACTTAGCATCTGTCTTCACAAAAGAAGAGGATGAAGTTAATGTCACAGTAGAGGAGGGGGGAGTAGAGAAATTGGATAAAAATGGATAGAAAGGAGGTGCTAAATAGGTTGTCATCACTCAAAGTTAACAAGTCACCCAGTCCAGGTGGATGCATCCTAGATTGCAGAGGGAAGCTAGGGTGGAGATAGCAGAAGCTCCGACCACAATCTTTCAATACCCTGTTTAAAAAAAGGGGAGAGGGATAAACCTGCTAACTACAGGCCAATCAGTCTAATGTCAGTGGTGTAGCTGAGCATCCTTTACCTGGTTTACGGTAATTTACCTGGTCAGGCAGCCTTTGCCACTGCACTGTGACCAATTCCAATCAGCGGTTTTGAATCGCTAAACCCCCCCTCCAGTTCTGACTGGAGGAACTTATATGTAATACCCACTGGAAATGTTATGTACGCTAAGTATGGTTATCAATCTTTAACTTAGACACTATTATTATTGTTATAAATCCCTGGGTTAAAGTTGCCCATGTGAAGGTACGGCAAGAACTTTTAAGGACACAATGTGACTAAGAGCAGACTTTCCATAATTCTGCACCAATATCAACTGTTGCAGACAGTGAGGCTGCGCAGTCTCCAGGCAGAAACCCCAGGAGGAAGGGGTGGAGTCGGGGTTTTCGAGTGGGGAAAGCGAGCGACTGGAAGAGAAGAGGGCAGGAGCTCTGAAAAGAGTGCTCAGGAGGCAAATGGCTGCCGCATCCCGTCCCGGGCTTCCAAACTCGGCCGCCGCCCTTCGTATTAGTAGCTCTGCATCCAGAACTCAAAGTGGGATTCAGTGATCGTGAAGAGAATTCAACGAAGGGGTTCGGAGTCGTAAGTCTTGCAGACATTATACATACCATGAGCTCCAACTTAAGTGCGCCAACGAAAGAGTGCACTCGAATTTGGACACAGGGACAGATTCTCCTTTGAATCCATATAAATGGAGAATGTATGTTTATTATGTCTAGATTCATTCCAATGTATGCAAATGTCTAATTTAGGTCATTGACCCGTAATCTTCTTATACTGTCTGACGTTAAAACTATAAAGTAAGATCATTAGAATTAAGCCATTGTAGTAGTGATCTCCTTACTGGACTATAGAATACTGTCTACAACAGAGACCACATCTCACATTTATCGAGAGAACCGTGAAGGGGTTACATTTTGGGGGCTCGTCCGGGATTGTGGTCTATTTATGTCAGTAAACTAACAGTATTGAATGCTCATTGCTAAGAGAGTGGTTTGTGGTTTCTACTGGGCTGTTTGAGCATAAAAGATGGATGTTATTGAGGTTGAAGCTTGGTGCAAACGGAAGCAGATAGCTGCTACCCATGCCATTGTGCTGAATGGTGTTGCTAACGATGACCCTGATGATGTCTTGCTAAGGGCTCTGAATTGTGTCAAAGCCTTTGGAAAGGTTAGGATAGTTGAGCGCTGCTTGGATACAGCTACCAAGAAGCAGTTTGTGTTGATCCAGACATCAGAGAACCTGAGAGGTCATGGTTTACCTGAGGCAGTTGGGCTTTCTGAAGAGGCTGGTCCCTGGCCAGTTCAGTTTGTCCCTTTACTACTAAGGAAGAAGAAGGGTTTCAGACCAAGTTGTTGTCATTCTTGAGACAAGATGGAAAGACTGTTGCTGATGTCAAAGGTCTGATAGGTCCTTCGGCCCTGGATATGAACACTCAGTTGGTCAGTGCCATTAGTTCTCTGGTGGATAAATGCACCAATCTGCCCTTCGAGGCTCAGGGATACCGTAAGCTCCGTATGTTCTCAGGAGTGAGACCAACTCCCAGTGGGGAAGAGGAGTATGACGCCTGGGCTGAGCAGACCCTGTCTCTGCTAGAGGAATGGCAGTGCAGTGACAATGTGAAGAGGCAGAGAATAGTAGAAAGCCTTAAGGGTCCTGCTGCTGACATTGTAAGATTCTTAAAGGCGCAGAACACCTCTGCTACTTCCTTTGACTACATGCAGGCTCTAGAAACTGCCTTTGGAACTACTGAAACCATTTCAGATTTGATGGTCAGATTCAGAAGCACATTCCAGTGTGAGGGAGAAAAGCTGTCCAGTTATCTGCTGAGAATAGAAAAACTGCTGCATTGTATGTTACGGAAAAGAGGGATTGAGTTGCCTGAAATGAATCGGTTCCGCATTGAACAGGTTGTGCGAGGTGCATTGCTCGAAGACGTGACTGCTCTTCGCATACGCATGACCCATAAGTTGCGAGATCCACCTACCTTCACTGAGCTGCTAAGGGAAGTCAGAGAGGAGGAGGATATGCTTCAGGCCCGGAATGTAGCAAAGAGTGCTGTGATGTCCAAGCTTGTGACTCCTGTTACAGTTCCTACTCCTAAGGGTGATGTCAACCCTGAGATGGAGCAGCTGAAGAAGGAAATAAATGTCATGAGAGCCGAGATGGCATATTTTCGGTCTAAGCCCAACACAGAAAGGGATGACGCATGGGTGCAAAAGGTTGAACATCCTGCAAAGTCTAACAGCAAAATGAATGATTCCTCTAAAGGATATCCCCATGAAGGAGATAGACCTGGAGTCTTTTGTTATAACTGTGGAAAGGATGGACATTTCAAGCGAGAATGTAGAGGTGAGGAAAATCTAAAAAAAGTAAATGACCGTCTCATAAAACTTACCAAGAAGTCGGGAAACTACAAAGGGGCACAGTAACGGAACGGCCTGCTGTCCCTGTAGTTAAGACACGTTCCGCTAAGTGCAATAATAGACGAGGGGATATGAAAGACATCATACCTGAAGGTTTAGTAGGGCCGAGTTCTGCTGTATCAATACAGATTGAAGGCATTTATACTAAAGCTATCCTCGACATGGGTTCTCAGGTTACCATACTGTACAGATCCTTCTATGACCGATACCTGACGCATTTGCCGTTAACCCCAATCAGTCTTCTGCAGATCTGGGGCCTTAGTCCTGCTGATTACTCATATGATGGCTATTTGTCGCTGAGGTTGGAGTTCTTGGAAGCTGATGTAGGGACCACTGAGACCATTGATGCACTTGTGTTGGTTTGCCCTGACCCCATGGTGAAAGGTGATGTTTCCATACTGGTTGGCAGTAATACACCCATAGTGAGACGACTCCTGACAAGCTGAAAAGAGCAGGGAGGTGAAAACTTCTTGAGTACCAGACACATTCACCCTGTTTTCAAAAAGGCTTTTGAGAAACTGCCTGAACTTTCTTCCGACGTAGATGATAGCAAAAGAGGAATTGTGTGGCACGTTGGAGCCAAACCTATCACCCTGCGTCCTGGAGGAGTGGCTAGAATCCCTGGGATACCAAAATTCCCTGGAACGCCAGGTACTGAAGCCATTCTGATAGAGTCACCTGATGATCCTGCAGAAGAGTCACGGTTCCCAAATGAGCTTCTGGTGAGACCAGAGTTGCAGACCCCGACAGCTGTGATGTCAAGGAGAGTTACAGTGACCGTGAGGAATATGTCAGGCAAAGGAATCACATTGAGGAAAGGAATGCCGATTGCGCATCTGTTTCCTGTAAATGTACTGTCGTCACATGTGAAGGAAGAGTCCAAAGTTAACTCAACTGGAGATCTGACACCCTCCTCCTTCAACTTTGGAGATTCATTCGTTCCTAAAGAATGGAAGGACTGATTAGTCAGGAAGATGATGGAGCGGAGAGGAGTTTTCTCTACTCATGAGTTTGATGTTGGTTGTAGTAAGAGTACTCGCCATTCTATCAGAATTACCGAGGATAAACCCTTTCGGGAGAGGTCTCGACGGCTGGCACCAGCTGACATCGAAGCAGTGAGACAGCACCTGTCGCAGTTAAAAGAAGCTGAGATCATTACCGAGTCCAGGAGTCCTTATGCATCTCCTATAGTGGTGGTGAGGAAAAAGAATGGAAAGATTCGGATGTGTGTGGACTTTAGGACGCTTAACAGATGTACTATTCCCAACCAATACACCGTTCCAAGAATTGAGGATGCACTGGCTTGTCTTAATGGAAGCAAGTGGTTCAGTGTGTTGGATCTCAGAAGTGGATACTACCAAATACCGATGAGTGAATCGGACAAAGAAAAGACAGCCTTTATATGTCCAGTTGGGTTCTACCAATTTGAAAGGATGCCATAGGGAGTTTCAGGCGCTCCAGCAACTTTTCAAAGAATAATGGAACAAACAGTTGGGGACATGAACTTGCTCGAAGTATTGGTGTACTTGGATGATATCATTGTGTTTGGGGCAACCCTTGAAGAAAACGAAGCTCGGTTGCTGAAAGTGCTTGGTCGCCTGGAGGATGAAGGTCTCAAGCTATCATTGGACAAGTGTCAGTTTTGCCAAACATCCGTGTCCTATGTGGGGCATATTGTATCACAGGATGGAGTAGCCACAGATCCATCCAAGATCGAAGCTGTTACCACATGGCCCAAACCGAACACAGTGACTGCCTTGCGGTCATTTCTTGGGTTCTGCGGATATTACAGGCGCTTTGTGCAGGATTACTCCAAAGTGGCCCATCCTCTGAATCAGCTGCTGGCTGGTTACCTCCCACCAGCCGAGAGGAAGAAAAAGGCTAAAGGTAAAGAGAACAAGGACTACTTCAAACCCTCTGAGCCTTTTGGTGTTAGATGGGATGAGAAATGCGAAGAGGCCTTCCACACCTTAAAGCAAAGTCTTACTCAAGCCCCCGTGTTGGCTTTTGCAAACCCACAGCTGCCATATGTGCTACACGTGGATGCCAGTCAAGAAGGGTTGGGTGGTGTGTTGTATCAGGACCAAGGAGCAGGGCTGAGACCTGTAGCGTTCATCAGTCGCAGTCTTACGCCATCAGAGCATAACTACCCAGCTCATAAGCTAGAATTCTTGGCGTTGAAGTGGGGGGTGGTGGATAAGCTGCAGGATTATCTGTATGGAGCGAAGTTTGAAGTGAGGACAGACAATAATCCATTAACCTATGTGTTGACTTCGGCAAAACTTGATGCCACCGGCCACCGCTGGCTTGCTGCACTATCTGCTTACGACTTTAGTCTCAGGTACAGACCTGGGAACCAGAACATTGATGCAGATGCTCTGTCTCATCGCCCACATTACCAGAAACCAGAGTGGAAAGAGGTTGCTTCAGCAGATGTGAAAGTAATGTGTCAGATGTCCGTGGTATCTGGACCAAAGAATTCATTTCATGCCCGAGAGATTGACCACTTGGGAGCGTCAATGCATGCTGTTCCCCAGGCATTTTGCAACCTTTCCAGTTTGGATGTACAAAACTTACCCATGTTGTGTTCATCTGAAATATCCAAAGCACAACAGGAGGATCCCTGTATTCATGAGGTGTTTTCAGCTCTCCGTCTGGGTGATATTACACAGATCGACAAATCAAAACATCCTGACTGTCGTCTGCTCCTAAGAGAATGGGACCACTTGGAAATTAAAGAGGGAGTGTTGTGTAGAATCACTCACCCACCCACTAAACCATGTCATTCACAGTTGGTCCTGCCTGAAAAGTACAGGGAAATAGTGATGAAGTCTTTGCATGATGACGCAGGTCATCTGGGAGTAGATAAGACCTATGGGTTGGTCAAGGACAGATTCTATTGGCCGCGTATGAAGTCTGCGGTTGAGGAGTTCTGCAAGTCCTGTGCATGCTGTGTCCAGAGAAAGACTTTACCTAAAAGAGTTGCTCCTCTGTTTCACATGCAAAGTGATGGACCTCTAGACCTTGTCATAGAGTCATAGAGTCATAGAGTAATACAGCACGGATAGAGGCCCTTCGGCCCATCGTGTCCGCGCCGGCCATCAAGCCCTGTCTAATCTAATCCCATATTCCAGCATTTGGCCCGTAGCCTTGTATGCTATGGCATTTCAAGTGCACATCCAAATGCTTCTTAAATGTTGTGACGGTTTCTGCCTCCACAACCCTTTCAGGCAGTGAGTTCCAGACTCCAACCACCCTCTGGGTGAAAAAGTTCTTTCTCAAATCCCCTCTAAACCTCCCGCCCTTTACCTTGAATCTATGCCCCCTAGTTATCGACCCCTCTACTAAGGGAAAAAGCTCCTCAGCATCCATCCTATCTATGCCCCTCATAATTTTGTACACCTCATGTCCCCCCTCAGCCTCCTCAGCTCCAAGGAAAACAAACCCAACCTGCCCAGTCTCTCTTCATAGCTGAAGCGCTCCAGCCCTGGTAACATCCTGGTGAACCTCCTCTGCACCCTCTCTAACGCGATCACATCCTTCCTGTAGTGTGGCGACCAGAACTGCACACAATATTCCAGCTGTGGCCTAACCAGTGTTTTATACAGCTCCATCATAACCTCCTTGCTCTTATATTCAATGCCTCGGCTAATGAAGGCAAGTATCCCATATGCCTTTTTTACCACCTTATCCACCTGTTCCGCCGCCTTCAGGGATCTGTGTACTTGCACACCCAGATCCCTCTGACCCTCCGTCTTGCCTAGGGTCTTTCCATTCATTGTGTATTCCTTTGCCTTGTTAGTCCCCCCAAAGTGCATCACCTCGCACTTTTCCGGGTTAAATTCCATTTGCCACTGTTCCGCCCATCTGACCAACCCATCTATATCGTCCTGCAGACTGAGGCTACCCTCCTCGCTATTTACCACCCTACCAATTTTTGTATCATCCGCGAACTTACTGATCATACCCTTTACATTCATATCCAAGTCATTAATGTAGACCACAAACAGCAAGGGACCCAGCACCGATCCCTGTGGTACCCCACTGGCCACAGGCTTCCAGTCACAAAAACAACCTTCGACCATCACCCTCTGCCTTCTGCCACTAAGCCAGTTTTGTATCCAATGTGCCAAGGCACCCTGGATTCCATGGGCTCTTACCTTCTTGACCAGTCTCCTGTGCGGGACTTTATCGAAGGCCTTACTGAAATCCATGTATACCACATCCACTGCGTTACCCTCATCCACACACCTAGTCACCCCCTCAAAAAATTCAATCAAATTAGTCAGACATGATCTTCCCTTGACAAAGCCATGTTGACTATCCCTGATTAATCCTTGCCTCTCCAAGTGGAGACACATTTTGTCCCTCAGGATTTTTTCCAATAATTTTCCTACCACTGATGTTAGGCTCACTGGCCTGTAGTTCCCCGGTTTTTCCCTACTACCCTTCTTGAATAATGGTACTACATTAGCGGTTCTCCAGTCCTCTGGCACATCCCCTGTGGCCAGAGAGGTCCTGAATATATGTGTTAGAGCCCCCGCAATCTCCTCCTTTGCCTCACACAGCAGCCTGGGATACATTTCATCCGGGCCTGGGGATTTATCCATTTTTAGGCCAGCTAAAACCGCCAATACCTCCCCCCGCTCGATGTTAATATGTTCGAGCATATCACAGTCCCCCCGCCCTATTTCTATGTCTACATCGTCCTTCTCCATAGTGAAAACAGACGCAAAAAATTCATTCAGAACCCCTCCTACATCTTCCGGCTCCACACACAGATTGCCACTTTTGTCCCTAATTGGCCCTATTTTTTCCCTAGTTATCCTCTTACCCTTAATATACTTATAAAACATCTTCGGATTTTCCTTTATTTTGCTTGCCAGTGTTATTTCATGGCCCCTCCTTGATCTCCTAATTTCTTTTTTAAGTATCCCCCTGCACTTTTTGTACTCCTCTAGGGCTTCCTCCGTCTTTAGCCTTTGGTATCTACCAAAAGCCCTCCTTTTTTTCCTAATCCATTCCCGTATATCCCCTGACATCCAAGGTTCCCTGTGGTTTTTGGAACCACCCTTGACCTTTACGGGAACATGTTGCCATTGTATGTTCTCAATCTCCCTTCTGAAAGCCTCCCATTGCTCCGATGCGGATTTTCCTACAAGTAGCTGATCCCAGTCCATTTTGGCCAGATCCTGCCTTATCCTATTAAAATCGGCCTTCCCCCAATTTAGAACCTTTATTTCCGGCCCATCCCTGTCCTTTTCCATGGCCACCTTAAATCTTACCATGTATGGATTTTCTGTCCATCGAACCCGATTCCAGCAATACCGCAAATGTCTTGGTCATTACAGATCATTATACTCGCTATGCCCAAGCTTTTCCCACAAAGGATCAGAAAGCATCCACCGTTGCCAAAGTGTTGTGGGAGAAATACTTCATCCACTATGGACTGCCAAAGCGAATTGATGTGCCTCAATAATTCCGAGACTCGATGTTAGCGAAACAAAACAAGGCTTTTATTAACTTAGAAAGTAACACGTAAGAGAGAGAGGTATCTTCCTTCTGGAGACTGAGGCCAGACTGAGCTAGCTTACAAAAGGGGCCAGATATGGGCGGAGCCCTACACACAGCACATTCCAGCACATTCCAATAAACAATACAATGAGGACTGGGGGAAGGGAAATGACACTGAAACCGACCACAGTCACAGGCAGTGATGAATGGAATATTTCATCACATTCACCCCTTCTATAGATTTAGTCTGTTCGGGGGTTTGATAGTCCTCTGCGACCGACGTGGCTGTTGTGGTGCCGCGGGTGTCGGCTGGGTGTCCCCGGTAGCCTCCTGGGTCTCTGCCGGGGGTGCCGCCAGGGTTGTTGAAGGGGTAGTTGGTGGGGGTGCCGTTGGTCGATGTTCTTCCGGGGGTGATGAAAGAGTGGTGGGTGGGTAAGAGTTGCTGTGATCGTTGTTGCTGCTATTGCCGTGGTTGTTGTCGATGCCGGCTGGGGCGACGTCTTTTATGGACACGGTGTCCTCCCTTCCGTCGGCGTGCCGGACATATGCGTATTGGGGGTTGGCGTGGAGTAGGTGTACTGGCTCCACGAGAGGGTCCATCTTGTGGCCCCTCACATGCCTTCGCACGAGTACCGGACCTGGGGTGGAGAGCCATGACGGCATGGATACACCTGAGGTGGATTTCCGGGGAAAGACAAACATTCGTTCATGAGGCGTGGCATTAGTGGCCGTACACAATAGCGACCGTATCGAATGGAGCACATCCGAGAGGACTTCCTGCCAGCGGGAGATAGGGAGGCCCTTGGTCCTTAGAGCTAGAGTGATTGCTTTCCATACTGTCCCGTTCTCTCGCTCCACTTGGCCGTTACCCCGGGGGTTGTAGCTGGTGGTACGGCTCGTGGCGATCCCCTTGGACAGCATGTACTGGCGTAGCTCTTCACTCATGAAGGACGCCCCCCTATCCGTATGGATGTAGCTCGGCATACCGAACAGGCAGAACAGGCTGTTGAGGCATTTAATGACCGTGGCGCTGGTCATGTCTGGGCAGGGGAAGGCGAATGGGAACCGGGAGTATTCATCCACAATGTTCAGGAAGTAAACATTGCGGTCGACGGATGGGAGGGGGCCCTTGAAATCTAAGCTGAGCCGCTCAAAGGGCCGTGTAGCTTTGATTAAGTGGGCTCTATCTGGGCGGTAGAACCGAGGCTTGCACTCAGCGCAAGTGCGGCAGTTCCTGGTCAGAGACCGAACTTCCTCAATCGAGTAGGGTAAGTTACGGGACTTTATGAAGTGGAACAGCCGCGTGACCCCTGGGTGGCAGAGGTCGTTGTGGAGGGTCTGTAGCCGATCCCCGGTGGCGCTGGCACACATCCCTCGTGAGAGGGCGTCAGGGGATTCGTTAAGGGCCCCTGGCCGGTAAATGATGTCGTACTCGAAGGTGGAGAGCTCGATCCGCCACCTAAGAATCTTATCATTTTTAATCTTCCCCCTCTGTTTATTATTGAACATAAACGCTACCGACCGCTGGTCAGTAAGTAGGGTGAAGCGTTTGCTGGCTAGGTAGTGGCGCCAGTGGCGCACTGCCTCCACGATGGCTTGGGCCTCCTTTTCCACGGAGGAGTGTCTGATCTCGGGCCCTTGGAGGGTCCTCGAGAAGAAAGCTACGGGCCGCCCCGCCTGGTTGAGGGTGGCTGCCAAGGCGAAGTCAGACGCATCACTTTCCACTTGAAATGGAGTGTTCTCGTCCACTGCCTGTAGCGTGGCCCGCTCAATATCCTGCTTAATGCTTTTGAAGGCGGCGTGGGCCTCAGCAGAGAGCGGAAAAGAGGATGCTTTCAAGAGGGGGCGGGCTTTGTCGGAGTAGTTGGGGACCCATTGGGGATAATAAGAAAATAACCCCAGGCACCTTTTCAGGGCTTTGGGAGTGTTGGGCAGGGGCAGCTCCCGTAGGGGGCGCAATCGGTCGGGGTCTGGTCCGATTTCCCCATTCTCCACCACGCTGCCTAGTATGCAGAGGCGCGTGGTGTTGAAAACGCACTTGTCCTCGTTGTAGGTGAGGTTGAGTTTTTGTGCGGTTTCCAGGAACCTCTCGAGGTTCGAGTCGTGATCCTGCTGATTGTGGCCGCAGATGGTGACGTTGTCGAGGTAGGGGAAGGTTGCCTGCAAGTGGTGGTCATCGACCATGCGGTCCATCTCCCTCTGAAAGACCGAGACCCCATTCGTCACCCCAAAGGGGACTCTGAGGAATTGGTAGAGGTGTCCGTTCGCCTCGAAGGCGGTGTACAGGCGGTCCTCTGGTCTGATAGGGAGCTGGTGGTACGCTGACTTGAGGTCGATGGTGGAGAACACCCGGTATTGGGCGATTTGGTTCACCATTTCCGATATGCGGGGTAGCGGGTAGGCGTCTAGTTGGGTGTACCTGTTGATCGTTTGACTATAGTCGATCACCATCCGTTTCTTCTCGCTACCCCTTACCACTACCACTTGGGCGCGCCACGGGCTGTTGCTGCGTTCAATAATGCGCTCTTTCAGGAGCCTGTCTACCTTGGTCGCGATAAACCGCCTGTCCTCCCAGCTGTACCTCCTGCTTTTGGTCGCTATTGGCCGGCAGTTAGGGGTAAGGTTCGCAATAGCGAAGGCGGCTTTACCTTCAGAGTAGCCAGACCGCACACTGTGAGGGGCGGCTGGGACCCACCGTACTTGAGCATGATGCTTTGGTGGTTGCACTGGAAATCCAGGCCCAAGATCACGCTCGCACATAGGTTCTTCATGATTAATACTTTAAAATTATCGTATACAGTTCCGTTAACGCCCAATTGTACCGTGCAGTAACCCAGAATGGTCGATGTCTGGGTTTTATCAGCCATAGAGATGGTACCCTGAGCAGGGACCACCACTAGGGAGAGTTGTTGTGCCAGTTCAGGGTGGATAAAACTTTCCGTGCTTCCACTGTCAATTAAACATTTAACCCGGCACCCGTTTACCTCGATGTCCACCATTGATTTGGATAGCGGGTGCGGCCTGGTCTGGTCCACTGTGACCGGTGCCACTGTAGGGCCCTGATCGATACAAGATGGCATCCACGCTGTCTGCTCATAAGATGGCGGACCCCACGAGGTCGGGCAAGATGGCGTCCAAGATGGCCGCTCCCACGGCGCACACGCGGCGGTGGCGGGTTTTCCGGCGGTTGGTTTTCCGGCGGGGTTCCCTCTGCACACCTTCCCGAAGTGCCCCTTCTTACCGCACTTAAAGCAGGTGGTGCCTTTCGCCGGGCACAGGTTTCTGGTGTGTTTTGGCTGCCCGCAGAAGTAGCAGTTGGGTCCCTGACGCGTCACGGCTGTCGTAGGGCTTCTGGGGGGAGAGCGGGGCCCCGCCGGTGTCGGGCTGCCGGGCGGGGAAGATGCCTTCCAAGATGGCGGCGCCCTCGGTGCACACATGGCGGCGTGGACGGCGCGGGCTGAAGAGTAGGCGTCCGAGTTTCTCTGGGCCACATCCAGGGATCGCGCGGTGTCCGCAGCCTGTTTCAGGTCCAACCCCGTTTTTTCCAGCAGTCTTTGCCGGATGTAAGTGGAGCTGAGGCCTGTGATAAAGGCATCGCAAACAAGCTCGTCAGTGTACACTGCGGCTTTTACATCTCGGCACTTGCAGTCTTTGCCAAGCATTTTCAGGGTGCTTAGGAACTCCTCCACCGATTCCCCAGGTCGCTGTGCACGAGTAGCGAGCAGATGCCTAGCATACACCTCATTCGTAGGCTGCTGGTAATGCGCCTTTAAGATGTCGCAGGCGGCCAGGTACGTATCGGCGTCTTGGATGAGGGGGTAAACCCGGTGGCTTACCCAATTCCGCAGAATTCCGAGTCTCATCCTCGCAGCGTCCGTAGCGTCTTTGACGGCTGCGGAATTGTCCAGGAAGAATTCCATACACTCAAACCAGTGTCCGAAGCGTGCTGATGCGTCCGGAGCATGTTGATCCAAATCCAAACGTTCGGGTTTCAGGAGTTGATCCATAGTGTTGAAAAATAAGTTAATAAAATTGATGTGCCTCAATAATTCCGAGACTCGATGTTAGCGAAACAAAACAAGGCTTTTATTAACTTAGAAAGTAACACGTAAGAGAGAGAGGTATCTTCCTTCTGGAGACTGAGGCCAGACTGAGCTAGCTTACAAAAGGGGCCAGGTATGGGCGGAGCCCTACACACAGCACATTCCAGCACATTCCAATAAACAATACAATGAGGACTGGGGGTAGGGAAATGACACTGAAACCGACCACAGTCACAGGCAGTGATGAATGGAATATTTCATCACACGAATACACAGTGATCAAGGTAGAGACTTTGAAAGTAGACTTATACATGAGTTGTTGTCCATGCTCGGGATTGAGAAGTCAAGAACAACTCCATACCATCCTCAGGGAGATCCTCAACCTGAACAGTTTAACCGTACTTTGTTAGACATGCTTGGAACGCTGGATTCAAAGCGAAAGAACAAGTGGAGTCGGCACATTGGACATCTTGTTCATTCTTATAATTGTACCCGAAATGACGCTACTGGTCTTTCACCGTACTACCTCATGTTTGGACGTGAAGCGAGGATGCCGGTGGATTTGTGTTTCGGAGTATCCAGTGATGGCACATCACAGAGAACTTACCTCAAGTATGTATCTGACATGAGAAAGGAATTGCAAGCTGCTTAAGAACTTGCTGAGTCTGTTTCTGCCAAACAGAATAAAGGAAATAAGCAGAGGTATGACCAGAAGATCCGTTTTTCCCAACTCATGCCTGGTGACCGAGTTCTCATACGGAACCTAGGACTTCAAGGGAAACATAAGTTAGCAGACCGCTGGGCTTCTACACCTTACATTGTTGAAAGTCAAATGTCACAACTACCTGTGTTTCAGCTAAAACCTGCAGGTGGGAATGGACCCATAAAAATACTGCACCGGAATCATATCCTGCCATTGGGACAGCAAGTGCGTCTGGATCCGCCAGCGGATAATGAGCCAACACCTAGTAGGAGAACCCTGCAGAGAAGAAGAAGAAAAAAAACGAGAAACCAGGAAAACTTTGTTCCAGAAGACAGAAAACCCATGACACAGTGTGTGGATCATGAGGAACCTGATGAGTCGGAAGATGAAGAATGGGATCTATGGTACGACCTCCCAGAAAGACGCATAAGACAGAATCTGGATGAATTGTCTGAACCATTTAGCTCAGACTTGGACATGGTCTGGGAAGAACCAGATGCTTCCGAGAAGGAGATAAAAGAGACTGAAAGGCATGATAACAAAGGAACCAACGCCTCCAACGTAGTTGAAGGAACTGAAGACCGGGTATCCGAAATAAGGAGCTCACAGCGAGTTAAGAAGGTTTCTGAAAGATTGACATACAGTACACTAGGAGTGCCAAGTGTAATGATAGCCCCTACGGTTCACTATGTTACCTCCCTTTATACATGGTTGGGAAGCATGCAACCCCTTATGTGTAAAGTTCATTAGTCATGGGGACATGCCTATATTTGGTAGGGGGGGAGTGTAATACCCACTGGAAATGCTATGTACGCTAAGTATGGTTATCAATCTTTAACTTAGACACTGTATTATTATTGTTATAAATCCCTGGGTTAAAGTTGCCCATGTGAAGGTACGGCAAGAACTTTTAAGGACACAATGTGACTAAGAGCATACTTTCCATAATTCAGCACCAGTATCAACTGTTGCAGACAGTGAGGCTGCGCAGTCTCCAGGCAGAAACCCCAGGAGGAAGGGGTGGAGTCGGGGTTTTCGAGCGGGAAAAGGGAGCGACTGGAAGAGAAGAGGGCAGGAGCTCTGAAAAGACGGCTCAGGAGGCAAATGGCTGCCGCATCCCGTCCCGGGTTTCCAAAATCGGCCGCCGCCCTTCGTATTAGTAGCACTGCATCCTGAACTGGCTGGCTGCAAGTCACCTGTACCGGGGGATCGTCGTCTGAACCCAGATCTGCAAGGCAGAGGTCTGGGGAGAGCTGCTTGCCTCGTGCTGATGGGGATCTACTTGGAAAAGCTGCAGAGAGAGAGAGAGTCACCAACTCCAGCTGCTGCTGTGCGCTCTGCATCCAGAACTCAAAGTGGGATTCAGTGATCGTGAAGAGAATTCAACGAAGGGGTTCGAAGTCGTAAGTCTTGCAGACATTATACATACCATGAGCTCCAACTTAAGCGCACCAACGAAAGAGTGCACTCGAATTTGGACACAGGGACAGATTCTCCTTTGAATCCATATAAATGGAGAATGTATGTTTATTATGTCTAGATTCATTCTAATGTATGCAAATGTCTAATTTAGGTCATTGACCCGTAATCTTCTTATACTGTCTGACGTTAAAACTATAAAGTAAGATAATTAGAATTAAGCCATTGTAGTAGTGATCTCCTTACTGGACTATAGAATACTGTCTACAACAGAGACCACATCTCACATATATCTAGGGAACCGTGAAGGGGTTACACACGCTTCTCTAATTTCCCTTTTAATGCCATCTCCAACCTCTGCATTACTGTTTGGAGGTCTATATACGACTCCCACTAACGTTTTCTGCCCCTTGGTATTTCTCAGTTCTACCTATACAGATTCCACATCATTAGAGCTAATATCCTTCCTTAGCATTGTGTTAATCCCCTCTTTAGCCAGCAATGCTACCCCACCTCCTTTTCCTTTTTGCCTATCTTTCCTGAATATTGAATACCCCTGGATGTTGAGTTCCCAGCCTTGGCCACCCTGGAGCCATGTTTCCGTAGTCCCAATCAAATCATATTCGTTTACCTCTATTTGTGCAGCTAATTCATCCACCTTATTACGAATGCTCCTTGCATTAAGACACAAAGCCTTCAGGCTTGTTTTTTAACACACTTAGACCTTTTAGCATGATGTATGATAGCAAAATACTGCAGATGCTGTAAATCCAAAATAACAACAGAAAATGCTGGGAAAACTCAGCAGGCCAGGCAACATCCGTGGAGAGAAATTAGAGTCGACGTTTCAGGTCAAAACCTTTTATCAAGACTAAAGAGGCACAGGGAATGAAACAGATTGAGAGGCCGGGCTGGGAGAGAACAAAAGAGAAGAGACATTAAGAGGTATTCAAAATGAGAGGAGATGGCGATAGGACTAGTGGAGACAAAAGACAGCTCTAGATTAGGTGTGAAATGCGCTGGGAGAATGGGAGACAGCTGCCATGTGGGAGAGAGAAAAAAAAGGAAAGGGGGGAGGGAAAAACCAAAACAAAGGTGTGGATAAAAAATATAAGTGAAAATGTAATGGGGCCGAGGTTATGATCAGAAATTGTTGAACTCGATATTGAGTCCGGAAGGCTGTAAAGTGTCTAATCGGAAGATGAGGTGCTGTTGCTCGAGTTTACGTTGAGCTTCCGTGGAACAATGCAAGAGCCCGAGGATGGTGAGGTCTGAGTGGGAATGGGGCGGTGAATTAAAATGACAGGCGACCGGAAGCTCGGGGTCCCCCTTACAGACTGAACGGAGGTGTTCTGCAAAGCGGTCACCCAATCTGCGTTTGGTCTTCCCAATGTAGAGGAGACCGCATCGTGAGCAGCGAATACAGTATAGTAGATTGCAAGAAGTACAAGTAAATCGCTGTTTCACCTGGAAGGGGTGTTTGGGGCCCGAGACAGTGGGAAGGGGGGAGGGATAGGGGCAGGTGTTACATCTCCTGCGCTTGCACGGGAAGGTGACAGGCGAAGGGGAAGGGCTGTTTGGGGTGATAGAGGAGTGGACTAGGGTGTCTCGGAGGGAGCGGTCCCTACGGAATGCTGAAAGGGGAGGTGAGGGGAAGATCTGTTTGGTGGTGGGATCACGTTGGAGATGGCAGAAATGGCGGAGGATGATCCGTTGAATGTGGAGGCTGGTGGGGTGAAAGGTGAGGACAAGGGGAACCCTATCGTGGTTCCGGGAGGGAGGGGCAGGGTTGAGGGCAGAAGTGCGGGAGATAGAACCGACACGGTCGAGGGCCGTGTCAACCACGGTAGGGGGGAATCCTCGGTTGAGGAATAAGGAAGACATGTCGGAAGCACTGGTGTGAAGGTGGCATCGTTGGAGCAGACACGGCAGAGACGGAGAAACTGGGAGAATGGAATAAAGTCCTTGCAGGAGGCGGGGTGGGAGTCCGATCACCATCTCGTCTGGTTTTGAATACCTCTTAATGTCTCTTCTCTTTGGTTCTCTCCCAGCCCGGCCTTTCAATCTATTTCATTCCCTGTGTCTCTTTAGTCTTGATAAAGGGTTAGACCTGAAACAATGACTCTAATTTCACTGCATGGATGTTGCCTGGCCTGCTGAGTTTCCCAGCATTGTCTGTGGTGATTTTAGACTCTTTAACACCATTGTTCACTGTGGCCATGGAGAGGCCTGCCTGGCCTGCTGAGTTTCCCAGCATTGTCTGTGGTGATTTTAGATCCTTTAACACCATTGTTCACTGTGGCCATGGAGAGGCCTGCCTGGCCTGCTGAGTTTCCCAGCATTGTCTGTGGTGATTTTAGACCCTTTAACACCATTGTTCACTGTGGCCATGGAGAGGCCTGCTTGGCCTGCTGAGTTTTGCAGCATTGTCTGTGGTGATTTTAGACCCTTTAACACCATTGTTCACTGTGGCCATGGAGAGGTCTCATAGAGTCATAGAGTAATACAGCACAGATAGAGGCCCTTCGGCCCATCGTGTCCGCGCCGGCCATCAAGCCTGTCTAATCTAATCCCATATTCCAGCATTTGGCCCGTAGCCTTGTATGCTATGGCATTTCAAGTGCACATCCAAATGCTTCTTAAATGTTGTGAGGGTTTCTGCCTCCACAACCCTTTCAGGCAGTGAGTTCCAGACTCCAACCACCCTCTGGGTGAAAAAGTTCTTTCTCAAATCCCCTCTAAACCTCCCGCCCTTTACCTTGAATCTATGCCCCCTAGTTATCGACCCCTCTACTAAGGGAAAAGCTCCTCAGCATCCATCCTATCTATGCCCCTCATAATTTTGTACACCTCAATCATGTCCCCCCTCAGCCTCCTCTGCTCCAAGGAAAACAACCCAACCTGCCCAGTCTCTCTTCATAGCTGAAGCGCTCCAGCCCTGGTAACATCCTGGTGAACCTCCTCTGCACCCTCTCTAACGCGATCACATCCTTCCTGTAGTGTGGCGACCAGAACTGCACACAATATTCCAGCTGTGGCCTAACCAGTGTCTGCCTGGCCTGCTGAGTTTTGCAGCATTGTCTGTGGTGATTTTAGACCCTTTAACACCATTGTTCACTGTGGCCATGGAGAGGCCTGCCTGGCCTGCTGAGTTTCCCCAGCATTGTCTGTGGTGATTTAGACCCTTTAACACCATTGTTCACTGTGGCCATGGAGAGGCCTGCCTGGCCTGCTGAGTTTCCCAGCATTGTCTGTGGTGATTTTAGACCCTTTAACACCATTGTTCACTGTGGCCATGGAGAGGCCTGCCTGGCCTGCTGAGTTTCCCAGCATTGTCTGTGGTGATTTTAGACCCTTTAACACCATTGTTCACTGTGGCCATGGAGAGGCCTGCCTGGCCTGCTGAGTTTCCCAGCATTGTCTGTGGTGATTTTAGACCCTTTAACACCATTGTTCACTGTGGCCATGGAGAGGCCTGCCTGGCCTGCTGAGTTTTGCAGCATTGTCTGTGGTGATGGGAGGTGGGCGGGACCCCGAGGCGCTCCGGGCGGTGATTGGTGGAGGCGGCTGTCAATCCTCGAGCGCAGCCAATAGAAGAGCCGACTCAGTGAGGGACTTTATTTGGGCGCTGTGCGGCCGCAGTGCGCATGCTCGGCGCTGCTCGCAGTCCCCGGATGAGGCTCCGCTTTGAGGAAGGAGCTAAAATGGCGGCGGACTGAGGATGGATCCGGAGTGGGAGTGGTCGGCCGGTCGTGGTGCGGGTGAGTGCGGAGGATCAGGGAATCTCCGACATTTATAGCAGCGCCGGCCTTCCTGGGAACTGTGGGTCGGGGGAGGGGGAAGTGTTTGGGTCAAAGGCGAGGGGGAAGTGTTTGGGTCGGGGGGGGAGAGGGGGAAGTGTTTGGGTCGGGGGGGGGAGAGGGGGAGTGTTTGGGTCGGGGGGGGGGGGAGAGGGGGAAGTGTTTGGGTCGGGGGGGGGGAGAGGGGAAGTGTTTGGGTCGGGGGGGGGGGAGAGGGGGAAGTGTTTGGGTCGGGGGGGGGGGGAGAGGGGGAAGTGTTTGGGTCGGGGGGGGGGGAGAGGGGGAAGTGTTTGGGTCGGGGGGGGGGGGGAGAGGGGGAAGTGTTTGGGTCGGGGGGGGGGGGAGGGGGGGGAGAGGGGGAAGTGTTTGGGTCGGGGGGGGGGGAGAGGGGGAAGTGTTTGGGTCGGGGGGGGGGAGGGGAAGTGTTTGGGTCGGGGGGGGGGGAGAGGGGGAAGTGTTTGGGTCGGGGGGGGGAGAGGGGGAAGTGTTTGGGTCGGGGGGGGGGGAGAGGGGGAAGTGTTTGGGTCGGGGGGG
>NW_028226137.1:0-72010 GCF_052327205.1 Somniosus microcephalus | reverse complement strand
AGAGAGAGAGAGATTGGGAGTGTGAGAGAGATTGGGAGTGTGAGAGAGAGAGAGATTGGGAGTGTGAGAGAGAGAGCGATTGGAAGTGTGAGAGAGAGATTGGAAGTGTGAGAGAGAGAGATTGGGAATGTGAGAGAAAGAGAGATTGGGAGTGTGAGAGAGAGAGAGATTAGGAGTGTGAGAGAGAGAGAGAGTGGGAGTGTGAGAGAGAGAGATTGGGAGTGTGAGAGAGAGAGAGATTGGGAGTGTGAGAGAGAGAGAGATTGGGAGTGTGAGAGAGAGAGAGATTGGGAGTGTGAGGAGAGAGAGAGATTGGGAGTGTGAGAGGGAGCTAGATTGGGAGTGTGAGAGAGAGAGATAGGGTGTGTGAGAGAGAGAGAATGGGAGTGTGAGATAGAGAGAGATTGGAAGTGTGAGAGAGAGAGCGATTGGAAATGTGAGAGAGAGATTGGAAGTGTGAGAGAGAGAGATTGGGAGTGTGAGAGAGAGAGAGATTGGGAGTGTGAGAGAGAGATTGGGAGTGTGAGAGAGAGGGAGATTGGGAGTGTGAGAGAGAGAGAGACTGGGAGTGTGAGAGAGAGATTGGGAGTGTGAGAGAGAGAGAGATTGGGAGTGTGAGAGAGAGAGAGATTGGGAGTGTGAGAGAGAGATTGGGAGTGTGAGAGAGAGAGAGACTCGTAGTGTGAGAGAGATAGAGACTGGGAGTGTGTGAGAGAGAGAGACTGGGAGTGTGAGAGAGAGAGAGATTGGCAGTGTGAGAGAGAGAGAGATTGGGAGTGTGAGAGAGATTGGGAGTGTGAGAGAGAGAGAGATTGGGAGTGTGAGAGAGTGAGCGATTGGAAGTGTGAGAGAGAGAGAGAGATTGGAAGTGTGAGAGAGAGAGAGATTGGGAGTGTGAGAGAGAGAGCGATTGGAAGTGTGAGAGAGAGAGAGAGATTGGAAGTGTGAGAGAGAGAGATTGGGAATGTGAGAGAGAGAGAGATTGGAGTGTGAGAGAGAGAGAGATTAGGAGTGTGAGAGAGAGAGAGATTGGGAGTGTGAGAGAGAGTGTTTGGGAGTGTGAGAGAGAGAGAGATTGGGAGTGTGAGAGAGAGAGAGATTGGGAGTGTGCGAGAGAGAGAGATTGGAGTGTGAGAGAGAGAGAGATTGGGAGTGTGAGAGGGAGCTAGATTGGGAGTGTGAGAGAGAGAGATAGGGTGTGTGAGAGAGAGAGACTGGGAGTGTGTGAGAGAGAGAGACTGGGAGTGTGAGGGATAGAGAGATTGGGAGTGTGAGAGAGAGACACTGGGAGTGTGAGAGAGAGAGAGACTGGGAGTGTGTGAGAGAGAAGAGTCTGGGAGTGTGAGAGAGAGAGAGATTGTGAGTGTGAGAGAGAGAGAGACTGGAAGTGTGAGAGAGAGATTGGGAGTGTGAGAGAGAGAGAGATTGGGAGTGTGAGAGAGAGAGAGATTGGCAGTGTGAGAGAGAGAGAGATTGGGAGTGTGAGAGAGATTGGGAGTGTGAGAGAGAGAGAGATTGGGAGTGTGAGAGAGAGAGCGATTGGAAGTGTGAGAGAGAGATTGGAAGTGTGAGAGAGAGAGATTGGGAATGTGAGAGAAAGAGAGATTGGGAGTGTGAGAGAGAGAGAGATTAGGAGTGTGAGAGAGAGAGAGAGTGGGAGTGTGAGAGAGAGAGATTGGGAGTGTGAGAGAGAGAGAGATTGGGAGTGTGAGAGAGAGAGAGATTGGGAGTGTGAGAGAGAGAGAGATTGGGAGTGGGAGAGAGAGAGAGATTGGGAGTGTGAGAGGGAGCTAGATTGGGAGTGTGAGAGAGAGAGATAGGGTGTGTGAGAGAGAGAGACTGGGAGTGTGTGAGAGAGAGAGACTGGGAGTGTGAGGGATAGAGAGATTGGGAGTGTGAGAGAGAGACACTGGGAGTGTGAGAGAGAGAGAGACTGGGAGTGTGTGAGAGAGAGAGTCTGGGAGTGTGAGAGAGAGAGAGATTGTGAGTGTGAGAGAGAGAGAGACTGGAAGTGTGAGAGAGAGATTGGGAGTGTGAGAGAGAGAGAGATTGGGAGTGTGAGAGAGAGAGAGATTGGCAGTGTGAGAGAGAGAGAGATTGGGAGTGTGAGAGAGATTGGGAGTGTGAGAGAGAGAGAGATTGGGAGTGTGAGAGAGAGAGCGATTGGAAGTGTGAGAGAGAGATTGGAAGTGTGAGAGAGAGAGATTGGGAATGTGAGAGAAAGAGAGATTGGTGAGTGTGAGAGAGAGAGAGATTAGGAGTGTGAGAGAGAGAGAGAGTGGGAGTGTGAGAGAGAGAGATTGGGAGTGTGAGAGAGAGAGAGATTGGGAGTGTGAGGGAGAGAGAGATTGGGAGTGTGAGAGAGAGAGAGATTGGGAGTGTGAGAGAGAGAGAGATTGGGAGTGTGAGAGGGAGCTAGATTGGGAGTGTGAGAGAGAGAGATAGGGTGTGTGAGAGAGAGAGAATGGGAGTGTGAGATAGAGAGAGATTGGAAGTGTGAGAGAGAGAGCGATTGGAAATGTGAGAGAGAGATTGGAAGTGTGAGAGAGAGAGATTGGGAGTGTGAGAGAGAGAGAGAATTGGAGTGTGAGAGAGAGAGAGATTGGGAGTGTGAGAGAGAGATTGGGAGTGTGAGAGAGAGGGAGATTGGGAGTGTGAGAGAGAGAGAGACTGGGAGTGTGAGAGAGAGATTGGGAGTGTGAGAGAGAGAGAGATTGGGAGTGTGAGAGAGAGAGAGATTGGGAGTGTGAGAGAGAGATTGGGAGTGTGAGAGAGAGAGAGACTCGTAGTGTGAGAGAGATAGAGACTGGGAGTGTGTGAGAGAGAGAGACTGGGAGTGTGAGAGAGAGAGAGATTGGCAGTGTGAGAGAGAGAGATTGGGAGTGTGAGAGAGATTGGGAGTGTGAGAGAGAGAGAGATTGGGAGTGTGAGAGAGTGAGCGATTGGAAGTGTGAGAGAGAGAGAGAGATTGGAAGTGTGAGAGAGAGAGAGATTGGGAGTGTGAGAGAGAGAGCGATTGGAAGTGTGAGAGAGAGAGAGATTGGAAGTGTGAGAGAGAGAGATTGGGAATGTGAGAGAGAGAGAGATTGGGAGTGTGAGAGAGAGAGAGATTAGGAGTGTGAGAGAGAGAGAGATTGGGAGTGTGAGAGAGAGAGATTGGGAGTGTGAGAGAGAGAGAGATTGGGAGTGTGAGAGAGAGAGAGATTGGGAGTGTGCGAGAGAGAGAGATTGGG
Source organism: Somniosus microcephalus (assembly GCF_052327205.1). NCBI lineage: Eukaryota > Metazoa > Chordata > Chondrichthyes > Squaliformes > Somniosidae > Somniosus > Somniosus microcephalus. The sequence continues at coordinate 68,777 of NW_028226137.1, read as the reverse complement.
AGTGTGAGAGAGAGAGAGATTGGGAGTGTGAGAGGGAGCTAGATTGGGAGTGTGAGAGAGAGAGATAGGGTGTGTGAGAGAGAGAGACTGGGAGTGTGTGAGAGAGAGAGACTGGGAGTGTGAGGGATAGAGAGATTGGGAGTGTGAGAGAGAGACACTGGGAGTGTGAGAGAGAGAGAGACTGGGAGTGTGTGAGAGAGAGAGTCTGGGAGTGTGAGAGAGAGAGAGATTGTGAGTGTGAGAGAGAGAGAGACTGGAAGTGTGAGAGAGAGATTGGGAGTGTGAGAGAGAGAGAGATTGGGAGTGTGAGAGAGAGAGAGATTGGCAGTGTGAGAGAGAGAGAGATTGGGAGTGTGAGAGAGATTGGGAGTGTGAGAGAGAGAGAGATTGGGAGTGTGAGAGAGAGAGCGATTGGAAGTGTGAGAGAGAGATTGGAAGTGTGAGAGAGAGAGATTGGGAATGTGAGAGAAAGAGAGATTGGGAGTGTGAGAGAGAGAGAGATTAGGAGTGTGAGAGAGAGAGAGAGTGGGAGTGTGAGAGAGAGAGATTGGGAGTGTGAGAGAGAGAGAGATTGGGAGTGTGAGAGAGAGAGAGATTGGGAGTGTGAGAGAGAGAGAGATTGGGAGTGTGAGAGAGAGAGAGATTGGGAGTGTGAGTGGGAGCTACATTGGGAGTGTGAGAGAGAGAGATAGGGTGTGTGAGAGAGAGAGAATGGGAGTGTGAGATAGAGAGAGATTGGAAGTGTGAGAGAGAGAGCGATTTGAAATGTGAGAGAGAGATTGGAAGTGTGAGAGAGAGAGATTGGGAGTGTGAGAGAGAGAGAGATTGGGAGTGTGAGAGAGAGAGAGATTGGGAGTGTGAGAGAGAGATTGGGAGTGTGAGAGAGAGGGAGATTGGGAGTGTGAGAGAGAGAGAGACTGGGAGTGTGAGAGAGAGATTGGGAGTGTGAGAGATCGAGATTGGGAGTGTGAGAGAGAGAGATTGGGAGTGTGATAGAGAGAGAGATTGGGAGTGTGGGAGAGAGGGATTGGGGGTGAGACAGAGAGAGAGATTGGGAGTGTGAGAGATAGAGAGATTGGGAGTGTGAGAGAGAGAGAGATTGGGAGTGTGAGAGAGAGAGCGATTGGAAGTGTGAGAGAGAGATTGGAAGTGTGAGTGAGAGAGGTTGGGAGTGTGAGAGAGAGAGAGATTGGGAGTGTGAGAGAGAGAGAGATTGGGAGTGTGAGAGAGAGAGAGATTGGGAGTGTGAGAGAGAGATTGGGAGTGTGAGAGAGAGAGAGTTTGGGAGTGTGAGAGAGAGAGAGACTGGGAGAGTGAGAGAGAGATTGGAGTGTGAGAGAGCGAGATTGAGAGTGTGAGAGAGAGAGATTGGGAGTGTGATAGAGAGAGAGATTGGGAGTGTGGGAGAGAGGGATTGGGGGTGAGACAGAGAGAGAGATTGGGAGTGTGAGAGAGAGAGAGACTGGGAGTGTGTGAGAGAGAGATTGGGAGTGTGAGTGAGAGAGACTGGGAGTGTGAGAGAGAGAGAGATTGGGATTGTGAGAGAGGGAGAGATTGGGAGTGTGAGAGAGAGAGATTGGGAGTGTGAGAGAGAGCCATTGGAAGTGTGAGAGAGAGAGAGATTGGGAGTGTGAGAGAGAGAGATTGGGAGTGTGAGAGAGAGAGACTGAAGGTGAGAAAGAGAGAGAGATTGGGAGTGTGAGAGAGATTCACTATGAGCTACACCTACCTTGGTCTAACTATTACAGCATCAGGGAGCTTCAGCATAGCAGTGAATGCACTAAAAGAAAAAGCCCGAAGAGCCCTATATGCAATAAAAAGAAAATTCTACAACATCCAAATCCCAATCAAAATCTGGCTCAAAATATTTGACAGCATAATCCTGCCCATTGCACTGTACGGTAGTGAAATATGGGGCCCGCTAAATCACCAAAGCTACACTAAATGGGAAAAACACACAATAGAAGCCCTACATGCAGAATTCTGCCGAAGCATCCTTCGCACCCAAAGAAAAACGCCAACAAATGCATGCAGAGCCGAACTAGGCAGATACCCACTGATAATAAACATCCAAAAACGAGCACTAAACTTCCTAAATCACCTCAAATCTAGCTCCCCAGACACCCTTCATTTCAAAGCCTTTCAGACCCAAGAGCTAAACCCAGAAAAGAGTCCCCTGAGTCAGATGCTACTGAAACTAAGTACTCAGCCGGACCCTGACCAGCCCCAGACCAACACAGCCGTCCAAACACCAATCCGAGTGAACCAAATCATTAAACAATGCAAAGAAACCTACCTGGAACATTGGAACAAAATAACCGAAAGCCAAAGCAGATTAGAATGTTACCGGGCCCTAAAAAGAGAATATAAACTGGCAGACTACCTCACGACCATCAGAGACACAAAACAGAGACAGACCCTCACCAGGTACAGACTAAGCGACCACCAACTGGATATTGAAAAAGGCAGATACAAGAAATCCTGGCAGCCTAGAGAGAATAGAATATGCGATCAATGTCTGGCTGGCGAGGTTGAAACAGAAATGCATTTCCTCCTAAAATGCGAAAAATTCAACACATCAAGAAACATATTTGGGAGTGTGAGAGAGAGAGAGATTGGCAGTGTGAGAGAGAGAGAGATTGGGAGTGTGAGAGAGATTGGGAGTGTGAGAGAGATTGGGAGTGTGAGAGAGAGAGCGATTGGAAGTGTGAGAGAGAGAGAGAGATTGGAAGTGTGAGAGAGAGAGAGATTGGGAGTGTGAGAGAGAGAGCGATTGGAAGTGTGAGAGAGAGAGAGAGATTGGAAGTGTGAGAGAGAGAGATTGGGAATGTGAGAGAAAGAGAGATTGGGAGTGTGAGAGACAGAGAGATTAGGAGTGTGAGAGAGAGAGGGAGTGGGAGTGTGAGAGAGAGAGAGATTGGGAGTGTGAGAGAGAGAGAGATTGGGAGTGTGAGAGAGAGAGAGATTGGGAGTGTGAGAGAGAGAGAGATTGGGAGTGTGAGAGGGAGCTAGATTGGGAGTGTGAGAGAGAGAGATAGGGTGTGTGAGAGAGAGAGAATGGGAGTGTGAGATAGAGAGAGATTGCGAGTGTGAGAGAGAGAGCGATTGGAAATGTGAGAGAGAGATTGGAAGTGTGAGAGAGAGAGATTGGGAGTGTGAGAGAGAGAGAGATTGGGAGTGTGAGAGAGAGAGAGATTGGGAGTGTGAGAGAGAGAGAGATTGGGAGTGTGAGAGAGAGAGATTGGGAGTGTGAGAGAGAGAGAGATTGGGAGTGTGAGAGAGAGAGAGATTGGGAGTGTGAGAGAGAGAGAGATTGGGAGTGTGAGAGAGAGAGAGATTGGGAGTGTGAGAGGGAGCTAGATTGGGAGTGTGAGAGAGAGAGACAGGGAGTGCGAGAGAGAGAGAGACTGGGAGTGTGTGAGAGAGAGAGACTGGGAGTGTGAGAGAGAGAGAGATTGGGAGTGTGAGAGAGAGACACTGGGAGTGTGAGAGAGAGAGAGATTGGGTGTGTGAGAGAGAGAGAGATTGGGAGTGTGAGAGAGAGAGAGATTGGGAGTGTGAGAGAGAGTGAGATTGGGAGTGTGAGAGAGAGAGAGATTGTGAGTGTGAGAGAGAGAGAGACTGGAAGTGTGAGAGAGAGATTGGGAGTGTGAGAGAGGGAGAGATTGGGAGTGTGAGAGAGAGAGAGATTGGCAGTGTGAGAGAGAGCGAGATTGGGAGTGTGAGAGAGATTGGGAGTGTGAGAGAGAGAGAGATTGGGAGTGTGAGAGAGAGAGAGCGATTGGAAGTGTGAGAGAGAGAGAGAGAGATTGGAAGTGTGAGAGAGAGAGAGATTGGGAGTGTGAGAGAGAGAGCGCTTGGAAGTGTGAGAGAGAGAGAGAGAGTGGAAGTGTGAGAGAGAGAGAGATTGGGAGTGTGAGAGAGAGAGACATTGGGAGTGTGAGAGAGAGAGAGAATGGGAGTGTGAGAGAGAGAGATTGGGAGTGTGAGTGAGAGAGAGATTGAGAGTGTGAGAGAGAGAGACTGGGAGTGAGAGAGAGAGAGCGATTGGAAGTGTGAGAGAGAGAGAGATAGATTGGAAGTGTGTGAGAGAGAGAGATTGGGAGTGTGAGAGAGAGAGAGATTGGGAGTGTGAGAGAGAGAGAGATTGGGAGTGTGAGAGAGAGAGAGATTGGGAGTGTGAGAGAGAGAGACATTGGGAGTGTGAGAGAGAGAGAGAATGTGAGTGTGAGAGAGAGAGATTGGGAGTGTGAGTGAGAGAGAGATTGGGAGTGTGAGAGAGAGAGTATGCGGACGACCTGGTTCTGCTGTCTCCCACAGAACAGGGATTACAGCAACAACTAGACCTACTCGACAAATACTGCCAAAATTGGGCTCTAACAGTAAATCTAAAGAAAACCAACATCATGATTTTTCAGAAAAGACCCAGATGTCAGGAAAACAAATACCAGTTTACCCTCAGAGATACCACTATAGGACACACAATGAGCTACACCTACCTTGGTCTAACTATTACAGCATCAGGGAGCTTCAGCATAGCAGTGAATGCACTAAAAGAAAAAGCCCGAAGAGCCCTATATGCAATAAAAAGAAAATTCTACAACATCCAAATCCCAATCAAAATCTGGCTCAAAATTTTTGACAGCATAATCCTGCCCATTGCACTGTACGGTAGTGAAGTATGGGGCCCGCTAAATCACCAAAGCTACACTAAATGGGAAAAACACACAATAGAAGCCCTACATGCAGAATTCTGCCGAAGCATCCTTCGCACCCAAAGAAAAACGCCAACAAATGCATGCAGAGCCGAACTAGGCAGATACCCACTGATAATAAACATCCAAAAACGAGCACTAAACTTCCTAAATCACCTCAAATCTAGCTCCCCAGACACCCTTCATTTCAAAGCCTTTCAGACCCAAGAGCTAAACCCAGAAAAGAGTCCCCTGAGTCAGCTGCTACTGAAACTAAGTACTCAGCCGGACCCTGACCAGCCCCAGACCAACACAGCCGTCCAAACACCAATCCGAGTGAACCAAATCATTAAAAAATGCAAAGAAACCTACCTGGAACATTGGAACAAAATAATCGAAAGCCAAAGCAGATTAGAATGTTACCGGGCCCTAAAAAGAGAATATAAACTGGCAGACTACCTCACGACCATCAGAGACACAAAACAGAGACAGACCCTCACCAGGTACAGACTAAGCGACCACCAACTGGAAATTGAAAAAGGCAGATACAAGAAATCCTGGCAGCCTAGAGAGAATAGAATATGCGATCAATGTCTGGCTGGCGAGGTTGAAACAGAAATGCATTTCCTCCTAAAATGCGAAAAATTCAACACATCAAGAAACATATTATTCAACAAGCTAAGCCAAACAACCCCAGATTTCAAGGAATTGGATGATCTGTCAAAATTGAGATTAGTCCTAGGAGAAGGAGACAGACCATACCTTGGGGCTAAATATGTAACAACATGTCACAACCTGAGGACTGTTTAAAAGTAAGACTGTTTAAAATTAATATTGAACGTACCAAATGAAGTAGAAAGACTGTTTAAAATTAATATTGTTTAAAAGTAATATTGTATATACCCAACAAATGTCAAATCGATTGACACCTACAGAATGTTGGAAAACTGTACCTTTTTGCTATGTAAGCTTTGGCAATATGGTTCTCTGTAAACTTTCATGCCAATAAAGCATTTGAACTGAACTGAACTGAACTGACTGGGAGTGAGAGAGAGAGAGAGATTGGGAGTGTGAGAGAGATTGGGAGTGTGAGAGAGAGAAAGATTGGGAGTGTGAGAGAGAGAGAGATTGGGAGTGTGAGAGAGAGAGAGATTGGGAGTATGAGAGAGAGAGAGACTGGGAGTGAGAGAGAGAGAGATTGGGAGTGTGAGATAGAGAGAGACTGGGAGTGAGAGAGAGATTGGGAGTGTGAGAGAGAGAGAGATTGGGAGTGTGAGAGAGAGAGAGATTGGCAGTGTGAGAGAGAGAGAGATTGTGAGTGTGAGAGAGAGAGAGACTGGAAGTGTGAGAGAGAGATTGGGAGTGTGAGAGTGGGAGAGATTGGGAGTGTGAGAGAGAGAGAGATTGGCAGTGTGAGAGAGAGAGAGATTGGGAGTGTGAGAGAGATTGGGAGTGTGAGAGAGAGAGAGATTGGGAGTGTGAGAGAGAGAGCGCTTGGAAGTGTGAGAGAGAGAGAGAGAGTGGAAGTGTGAGAGAGAGAGAGATTGGGAGTGTGAGAGAGAGAGACATTGGGAGTGTGAGAGAGAGAGAGAATGGGAGTGTGAGAGAGAGAGATTGGGAGTGTGAGTGAGAGAGAGATTGAGAGTGTGAGAGAGAGAGACTGGGAGTGAGAGAGAGAGAGCGATTGGAAGTGTGAGAGAGAGAGAGATAGATTGGAAGTGTGTGAGAGAGAGAGATTGGGAGTGTGAGAGAGAGAGAGATTGGGAGTGTGAGAGAGAGAGAGATTGGGAGTGTGAGAGAGAGAGAGATTGGGAGTGTGAGAGAGAGAGACATTGGGAGTGTGAGAGAGAGAGAGAATGTGAGTGTGAGAGAGAGAGATTGGGAGTGTGAGTGAGAGAGAGATTGGGAGTGTGAGAGAGAGAGTATGCGGACGACCTGGTTCTGCTGTCTCCCACAGAACAGGGATTACAGCAACAACTAAACCTACTCGACAAATACTGCCAAAATTGGGCTCTAACAGTAAATCTAAAGAAAACCAACATCATGATTTTTCAGAAAAGACCCAGATGTCAGGAAAACAAATACCAGTTTACCCTCAGAGATACCACTATAGGACACACAATTAGCTACACCTACCTTGGTCTAACTATTACAGCATCAGGGAGCTTCAGCATAGCAGTGAATGCACTAAAAGAAAAAGCCCGAAGAGCCCTATATGCAATAAAAAGAAAATTCTACAACATCCAAATCCCAATCAAAATCTGGCTCAAAATTTTTGACAGCATAATCCTGCCCATTGCACTGTACGGTAGTGAAGTATGGGGCCCGCTAAATCACCAAAGCTACACTAAATGGGAAAAACACACAATAGAAGCCCTACATGCAGAATTCTGCCGAAGCATCCTTCGCACCCAAAGAAAAACGCCAACAAATGCATGCAGAGCCGAACTAGGCAGATACCCACTGATAATAAACATCCAAAAACGAGCACTAAACTTCCTAAATCACCTCAAATCTAGCTCCCCAGACACCCTTCATTTCAAAGCCTTTCAGACCCAAGAGCTAAACCCAGAAAAGAGTCCCCTGAGTCAGCTGCTACTGAAACTAAGTACTCAGCCGGACCCTGACCAGCCCCAGACCAACACAGCCGTCCAAACACCAATCCGAGTGAACCAAATCATTAAAAAATGCAAAGAAACCTACCTGGAACATTGGAACAAAATAATCGAAAGCCAAAGCAGATTAGAATGTTACCGGGCCCTAAAAAGAGAATATAAACTGGCAGACTACCTCACGACCATCAGAGACACAAAACAGAGACAGACCCTCACCAGGTACAGACTAAGCGACCACCAACTGGAAATTGAAAAAGGCAGATACAAGAAATCCTGGCAGCCTAGAGAGAATAGAATATGCGATCAATGTCTGGCTGGCGAGGTTGAAACAGAAATGCATTTCCTCCTAAAATGCGAAAAATTCAACACATCAAGAAACATATTATTCAACAAGCTAAGCCAAACAACCCCAGATTTCAAGGAATTGGATGATCTGTCAAAATTGAGATTAGTCCTAGGAGAAGGAGACAGACCATACCTTGGGGCTAAATATGTAACAACATGTCACAACCTGAGGACTGTTTAAAAGTAAGACTGTTTAAAATTAATATTGAACGTACCAAATGAAGTAGAAAGACTGTTTAAAATTAATATTGTTTAAAAGTAATATTGTATATACCCAACAAATGTCAAATCGATTGACACCTACAGAATGTTGGAAAACTGTACCTTTTTGCTATGTAAGCTTTGGCAATATGGTTCTCTGTAAACTTTCATGCCAATAAAGCATTTGAACTGAACTGAACTGAACTGACTGGGAGTGAGAGAGAGAGAGAGATTGGGAGTGTGAGAGAGATTGGGAGTGTGAGAGAGAGAAAGATTGGGAGTGTGAGAGAGAGAGAGATTGGGAGTGTGAGAGAGAGAGAGATTGGGAGTATGAGAGAGAGAGAGACTGGGAGTGAGAGAGAGAGAGATTGGGAGTGTGAGATAGAGAGAGACTGGGAGTGAGAGAGAGATTGGGAGTGTGAGAGAGAGAGAGATTGGGAGTGTGAGAGAGAGAGAGATTGGGAGTGTGAGAGAGCGAGATTGGGAGTTTGAGAGAGAGAGATTGGGAGTGTGATAGAGAGAGAGATTGGGAGTGTGGGAGAGAGAGAGATTGGGGGTGAGAGAGAGAGAGAGATTGGGAGTGTGAGAGAGAGAGAGACTGGGAGTGTTTGAGAGAGAGATTGGGAGTGTGAGTGAGAGAGACTGAGAGTGTGAGAGAGAGAGAGATTGGGAGTGTGAGAGAGAGAGAGATTGGAAGTGTGAGAGAGAGAGATTGGGAGTGTGAGAGAGAGAGATTGGGAGTGTGAGAGAGAGAGATTGGGAGTGTGAGAGAGAGAGAGATTGGGAGTGTGAGAGAGAGAGAGATTGGGAGTGTGAGAGAGGGAGATTGGGAGTGTGAGAGAGAGAGACTGGGAGTGAGAGAGAGAGAGATTGGGAGTGTGAGAGAGATTGGGAGTGTGAGAGATTGAGAGATTGGGAGTGTGAGAGAGAGAGAGATTGGGAGTGTGAGAGAGAGAGAGATTGGGCGTGTGAGAGAGAGAGCGATTGGGAGTGTGAGAGAGAGAGAGATTGTGAGTGTGAGAGAGAGAGAGACTGGGAGTGTGAGAGAGAGATTGGGCGTGTGAGAGAGAGAGATTGGGAGTGTGTGCGAGAGAGATTGGGAGTGTGAGAGAGAGAGAGATTGGCAGTGTGAGAGAGAGAGAGATTGGGAGTGTGAGAGAGAGAGAGATTGGGAGTGTGAGAGAGAGAGATTGGGAGTGTGAGAGAGAGAGAGATTGGGAGTGTGAGAGAGATTGGGAGTGTGAGAGACAGAGAGATAGGGAGTGTGAGAGAGAGAGAGATTGGGAGTGTGAGAGAGAGAGACTGAAGGTGAGAGAGAGAGAGAGATTGGGAGTGTGAGAGAGATTGGCAGTGTGAGAGATTGGGAGTGTGAGAGAGAGAGAGATTGGGAGTGTGAGAGAGAGAGCGATTGGAAGTGTGAGAGAGAGAGAGAGATTGGAAGTGTGAGAGAGAGAGGTTGGGAGTGTGAGAGAGAGAGAGATTGGGAGTGTGAGAGAGAGAGAGATTGAGAGTGTGAGAGAGAGAGAGATTGGGAGTGTGATGGAGAGAGATTGGGAGTGTGTGAGAGAGAGAGATTGGGAGTGTGAGAGAGAGAGAGATTGGGAGTGTGAGAGAGAGAGAGATTGGGAGTGTGAGAGAGAGAGAGATTGGGAGTGTGAGAGGGAGCTAGATTGGGAGTGTGAGAGAGAGAGATAGGGAGTGTGAGAGAGAGAGACTCGTAATGTGAGAGAGAGAGAGACTGGGAGTGTGTGAGAGAGAGAGACTGGGAGTGTGAGAGAGAGAGAGATTGGGAGTGTGAGAGAGAGACACTGGGAGTGTGAGGGAGAGAGAGACTGGGAGTGTGTGCGAGAGAGATTGGGAGTGTGAGAGAGAGAGAGATTGGCAGTGTGAGAGAGAGAGAGATTGGGAGTGTGAGAGAGAGAGAGATTGGGAGTGTGAGAGAGAGAGAGATTGGGAGTGTGAGAGAGAGAGACTGGGAGTGTGAGAGAGAGAGAGATTGGGAGTGTGAGAGAGAGAGTAGATTGGGAGTGTGAGAGAGAGAGAGATTGGGAGTGTGAGAGAGAGAGATTGGGAGTGTGAGAGAGAGTGAGATTTGGAGTGTGAGAGAGAGAGAGATTGGCAGTGTGAGAGAGAGAGAGATTGGGAGTGTGAGAGAGATTGGGAGTGTGAGAGAGAGAGAGATTGGGAGTGTGAGAGAGAGAGCGATTGGAAGTGTGAGAGAGAGAGAGAGATTGGAAGTGTGAGAGAGAGAGAGTTTGGGAGTGTGAGAGAGAGAGCGATTGGAAGTGTGAGAGAGAGAGAGAGAGAGATTGGAAGTGTGAGAGAGAGAGATTGGGAATGTGAGAGAGAGAGAGATTGGGAGTGTGAGAGAGAGAGAGATTAGGAGTGTGAGAGAGAGAGAAATTGGGAGTGTGAGAGAGAGAGATTGGGAGTGTGAGAGAGAAAGAGATTGGGAGTGTGAGAGAGAGAGAGATTGGGAGTGTGAGAGAGAGAGAGATTGGGAGTGTGAGAGAGAGAGAGATTGGGAGTGTGAGAGGGAGCTAGATTGGGAGTGTGAGAGAGAGAGATAGGGTGTGTGAGAGAGAGAGACTGGGAGTGTGTGAGAGAGAGAGACTGGGAGTGTGAGAGAGATTGGGAGTGTGAGAGATAGAGAGATTGGGAGTGTGAGAGAGAGAGAGATTGGGAGTGTGAGAGAGAGAGCGATTGGAAGTGTGAGAGAGAGATTGGAAGTGTGAGTGAGAGAGATTTGGAGTGTGAGAGAGAGAGAGATTGGGAGTGTGAGAGAGAGAGAGATTGGGAGTGTGAGAGAGAGAGAGATTGGGAGTGTGAGAGAGAGATTGGGAGTGTGAGAGAGAGAGAGATTGGGAGTGTGAGAGAGAGAGAGATTGGGAGTGTGAGAGAGAGAGAAATTGGGAGTGTGAGAGAGAGAGAGATTGGGAGTGTGAGAGGGAGCTGGATTGGGAGTGTGAGAGAGAGAGATAGGGAGTGTGAGAGCGAGATTCTGGTAGTGTGAGAGACAGAGAGACTGGGAGTGTGTGAGAGAGAGAGACTGGGAGTGAGAGAGAGAGAGAGATTGGGAGTGTGAGAGAGAGAGACTGGGAGTGTGAGACAGAGAGAGACTGGGATTGTGTGAGAGAGAGAGAGATTGGCGGAGAGCAGGTGAGAGCCGAAAATCAGCAACAAGTCCCGGGAACGGCAACTCCCAACTTGGGCAGAGTTCGCGGCTGCTCCGAGTAACTCGGGAGAGAGAAACAGCGAGAGAAAGAGCGAGAGAGAGAGAGAGAGAGGGACCCGGCCCACTGAGAGACCGAGCGACCCGGCACCAGGACACCGAGAGCCCGGAGACACCCGGGACACAGCCCGGCTCACCGAGACCGAGAGACCGGCCCAGAGACACAGTAAGGCCCGGGGACAGAGAGAGAGAGAGAGCGAGGTCGCGGGAACAGAGAGAGAGAGAACCCGGGAACAGAGAGAGAGATCCCGGCAACAGAGAGAGAGGACATCGGAGCGGGAGGAAGCGAGAGAGCGTTAGAGAGAGAGAGGAGAGGAAACACCAGCTGGAGAGAAAAAGCTGGAGAGAGAGAGAAACAGAGGCCTGAACCGCGAGACCGGAGACCGGGAGGAGCAGCCCGAACCAGGACAATAAACAAGAGGCCTGGGGAGGGTGAACCCGAGAACGCGAGGCCCAGAGACCGCGGGATCGGAGACCGGGAGGAGCGGCCCGAACCGGGAAAACAAGTAAGAGGCCTGGGAAGGGCGAACCCGAGACCGCGAGGTCGAAGAACGGGAGGAGCGGCCCGAACCGGGAAAATGAGTAAGAGGCCTGGGGAGGGTGAACCCGAGACCGTGAGGCCCAGAGACCGCGGGAATGGAGACCGGGAGACCAGGGCAGAAAACAGCCTGGTCAGTCAAAAAACCCGGGGGCCTGAGACCGACACGACGACACGAGGAGATCCGCCCAGAGCGCGGAAAGCGAATGAGTCCGGGGCACGGAGAGTGTACGAGTTTGGAACACGGAGAGAGAGAGCGAGTCCGAGGCCCGGAGAGCGAGTGAGAGAGTCGGAAGAGAAAAAAAAAAAAAAAAAAAAAAAAAAAATACCGGAGAAGTAAGTTTTACCTAATTCTACCTAAGTTTCATTTTAGTTAAAGTTAGTTCGGAAAAAGTTTAATTTTATTTAAATACCTGAAAAAAGAACAACAAACCCGCGAGGAAAAGGAATAGAAACCCGAGAGAAACGATAAACTACCCGAACCAAGATCCTGTGAGAGAAAGAGAAAGATAAACCTTTAAGAACAGCTATATCAAAGATGAACCCCTGAAAAACTCCCAATTTTGGACCTAAAAGTGGGCTAAGGTGGAACACGACACAAAAAAGAGAAAAAAAAAGATATCTATCTGAGACAAAAAACAAACGACTACAATGAGCAGGGAAATGATATATCCTGAGCAATGCACAAAAAATAAAGCAAAGGAAAAATACAAGTACACAACACTAAAAAATAACCCAGAGATCCTCTACGTTGATTATACCACACACAAAGGGACTAAGCTGAAGAACAACCTCATATTCTACACCGAATACGTCACCTCCTGGAAGGAGACTTTACAAAAACACTACACATACGTCTCCAGTGAAGGTATTGGCAGTGGAGGCAGACTGAAAATATGTAAAGATGGAAACCTAGATAAAGATGACCCCCTGCTAACCATAAGCTACTACAACAAAAATAGAAAGATCATGATACAGGGGAATGTGGAAAATCTGGACTCCTTCGAAAAGGAATTCCCCCAGTTGAAAACTAAGGCAGACACAAAGAGGACCAATGGACAGGAAGCAAAAGAGAGTCGAACAGAGGATGATGAGAACCAAGTGGAGGAAGAAGAAGAGAGACCAGCAGAGGAAAACACCTCCCTGTCCATCTCCACCCCCCCCACACCTCTCAACGAAAACAAAATGATGAAAGAGAATCTGGCCAAACTAGAACTTGATTTCAACGAATACAGAGAAACACTGGCCAAGAATCTGAAGGAGGAATTCAAACAGCTAAAAACGGAACACGAGTCCACCACCCACAAGATGACAAAGACCATAGAGGAGCAAAGAAATGAGATCAAAGAACTCCGTACTCAACTAAACAAAACGAAGGAGACCGTAGAAAGGCTCAGCAGGCAACACAAACCTCTTAAGGTCCAAAAACCTGAGGACACAAAAACAACACACACAAGGACACAGAACCCGCCGGATGCCTCCCCACACGACGACACACCGAAAGCCACAAACCCCGCTCCAACCAGCCCCCAGTCGAATCATGCCCAGACTACTGCTACCCAGTCCTCACACACAGGAACACAAAAACCGACAGATACCCCCCCAAACGAGGACACACCGAAAGCCCCAAACCCCGCTCCTGCCACACAACATATCCCAGAAACCCAGCCAACAACCAGCCACCAGGCGAGTCCTACCCAGACTACTGTTACCCAGCCTGAAAAACCAGCCCCTCAGGCGGTCCTGCTGACCGACTCCAACGGAAAGTTTCTGGACCCCCAGAGGCTGTTCCCAGACCATCAAGTCCTGAAAAAATGGCGCAGCAACACAGACCAAGCAATGAAAATCCTGAACAAAGAATCCCTTGGAAGCCCCAAATGGATTGTGATCCACACAGGCACGAACGACCTACGCACCCTACAGGAAGGCACTGCTAGGGCGGTGAGCAGGATGGCGGAAAAGGCCAGCAGGGAATTCCCCGAGGCGCGGATCGTGATCTCCACACTACTGCCCAGAAAGGACACCCCAGCCTATATAATCCACAACACCAACAGGGAGATCGACACGAGATGTTCTGTCCTCCCCAACGTCTCCCTGGCCCATCATCCAAACATCAACACAAGGGACCTCTATGACGAAATACATCTACTCAAACAGCGGATGTGGGTCTTCGCAAGAAACCTCATAAACACTGCCAAAAGACGCAGCCCTCCCACCCCCTCTACCATTGGGAGCCCAAACAGGACCACCAATGTCCCCCACCCCCCATTACAAAACCAACAACAGAACCGTACTTTTATACGTGACCCAAGACCCCCCTCTAGACCACAGACTGTAGACCAAGAACTGAGAAAGATCATGACGATGCTGAACAGCCTGATAGAAAGCCGGAGAAATTATTAATATTGTTATTTATCATTATCATTATTGATCAGTATTATTACTATTATTAGATAGATATATGTGCATGCCTCATGAAATTTATACTAAATCATCATTTAGCATTATAGAAAATAGTGTTTCCACACTCATCCCACAAAATAGGTCCATTTTATTTCGTTTTATTGAACTATATAAATGCGTTCTTTCCACATAAGCGGCTGGAATATCCAGGGCCTCCGCTCCTCAACTTTTGGGATGAAGAGTACAGACCCTGAATTCCTAAAAGCTATAAAAGACATTGATATAATTGTGTTAACAGAAACATGGTGCCAAAAGGACGTGCCGACCCACTGTCCTCCAATGTACCATGAAATCATTGTGCCCTCAGTAAAGAACACTAAAACACGCAAGGGCAGAACCTCCGGGGGAATATTGGTGTGGTATAAGGGAGAACTGGACAAACACATCTCACCGGTAAAACAGGGAAAATCACACGTATGGCTAAAACTAGATAAAAATATAGGAATAGCAAAAAAAGATGTTTACTTATGTGCGATCTACATACCTCCAATAGAATCGCCATATTTCGAAGAGGAGTTATTTGATACTCTCCACATGGAAATCAGCCATTTCCAGGCCCAAGGAAAGGTGATAATATGTGGGGACCTAAATGCAAGGACCGGTTGTGAACCTGACTTCATAGACCCACAGGGAAACAACCATGTGTTTGGCCAGACCCCTTTAGATGTCACACCAGTCATCGCAAATCGGAACAACCTTGATCGTGAAATAAATAAAAGCGGTAGGGAGGTAGTGCAACTCTGCCGAGCCTTAGGCCTGTACATAGTTAATGGTAGGTTCAGAGGGGACTCCCTAGGGAGACTCACATACTCCTCAACTCTTGGGTCTAGTGTGGTGGACTATACAATCACTGACCTGGACCCCTGCGATATCAACTCATTCACTGTCAGGCAGCAATCCCCCCTCTCAGACCATAACCAAATAAATATGTACCTTAAACTTTCTGCCCAAACTACAGACACAAAAAAAGAACCCAGTAAGCTCCATAAAATAAACCAGACATACAGATGGGCCCCAGACAGTGGAGAAAACTTCATCACAGCACTAAAGTCACCTGATCTCACAAGTAAAATATCAAAATTTAAAGAAAACCCATACGAGATCACCAGAGATGGTGTAAACATGGCCATAGAGGATATAAATATGATCTTCCATGAGGCAGCTGTAAAAGCCGACCTTGTGAAACAGAAGAGAAAGCGTCACAAAAGACAAAATAAAAATAAGAAATGGTTTGACCACGAATGCAAAAATGCCAGAAAAGACCTGAGAAAAATATCAAACCAAAAGCATCGCCAACCAAACAATCCGGACCTACGTACTAGATACAATGAAACCCTCAAAAGATATAAACACACCATTAGGAACAAAACACAAAACTATACCCACAAAATACTCGAAGAAATTGAAAACTCCACCAATCCAAAACAATTCTGGGAAATGTGGAATAACCTGAGTACAACACAATTGCAAGCATTACCAATCCAAGATGGCGACATCTGGAGAACACATTTTGAAAACCTCTACAAAGACATCCCAATAAACGAAACAAACCCAAGTCAACATCAGGTCACAGAAAAACTCCACACATTAGAAGCAACAATTAAAGACAACCAAAACCCTCTAGACTCCCCAATCACATGGAAAGAACTGGCCACAAAAACAAAATCTCTCCACCTAAAGAAAGCCTGTGGCCCAGACAACATCAAAAATGAAATGCTCAAGTTCAGCAATATGGAGATGCAGGGTGCGGTACTCAAATTATTCAACATCATATTACGTTCAGGCTGTTTTCCCGATATCTGGTGCCAAGGACTAATCTCCCCCATATATAAAAGTGGAAACAAATCAGACCCAAATAACTACCGCGGCATCTGTGTCAACAGTTGTCTAGGGAAGTTATTCTGCAGTATTCTAAATAGTAGATTACTTGATTTTCTTAACAAACATAATATCCTCAGAAAAAACCAAATAGGCTTTCTTCCAAAACACCGCACCGCCGACCATATCTATACCCTTCACACCCTCATTGAAAAACATATACACCAAACAAAAAATGGGAAATATTCGCCTGTTTCATCGACTTCAAGAAAGCCTTTGACTCTATATGGCACGAAGGGCGCTATTATAAACTTCTTCAGTGTGGAATAGGGGGCAAAGTCTATGACCTTATTAAATCAATGTATCTGAAAAACAAATGCGGGGTCAAAATTGGAGACAAACGCACCGATTTCTTCACCCAGAGAAGAGGCGTCCGGCAGGGCTGCAATTTGAGCCCGACCCTGTTCAACATATACATAAATGAATTAGCAGACATGCTGGAGCAAAGCGAGTCACCAGGTCTCCGTCTCCTGGATGGAGAAGTGAAATCCCTGTTCTATGCGGACGACCTGGTTCTGCTGTCTCCCACAGAACAGGGATTACAGCAACAACTAGACCTACTCGACAAATACTGCCAAAATTGGGCTCTAACAGTAAATCTAAAGAAAACCAACATCATGATTTTTCAAAAAAGGCCCAGATGTCAGGACAACAAATACCAGTTTACCCTCAGTGATACCACTATAGGACACACTATGAGCTACACCTACCTTGGTCTAACTATTACAGCATCAGGGAGCTTCAGCATAGCAGTGAATGCACTAAAAGAAAAAGCACGAAGAGCCCTATATGCAATAAAAAGAAAATTCTACAACATCCAAATCCCAATCAAAATCTGGCTCAAAATATTTGACAGCATAATCCTGCCCATTGCACTGTATGGTAGTGAAGTATGGGGCCCGCTAAATCACCAAAGCTACACTAAATGGGAAAAACACACAATAGAAGACCTACATGCAGAATTCTGCCGAAGCATCCTTCGCACCCAAAGAAAAACGCCAACAAATGCATGCAGAGCCGAACTAGGCAGATACCCACTGATAATAAACATCCAAAAACGAGCACTAAACTTCCTAAATCACCTCAAATCTAGCTCCCCAGACACCCTTCATTTCAAAGCCTTTCAGACCCAAGAGCTAAACCCAGAAAAGAGTCCCCTGAGTCAGCTGCTACTGAAACTAAGTACCCAGCCGGACCCTGACCAGCCCCAGACCAACACAGCCGTCCAAACACCAATCCGAGTGAACCAAATCATTAAAAAATGCAAAGAAACCTACCTGGAACATTGGAACAAAATAACCGAAAGCCAAAGCAGATTAGAATGTTACCGGGCCCTAAAAAGAGAATATAAACTGGCAGACTACCTCACGACCATCAGAGACACAAAACAGAGACAGACCCTCACCAGGTACAGACTAAGCGACCACCAACTGGAAATTGAAAAAGGCAGATACAAGAAATCCTGGCAGCCTAGAGAGAATAGAATATGCGATCAATGTCTGGCCGGCGAGGTTGAAACAGAGATGCATTTCCTCCTAAAATGCGAAAAATTCAACACATCAAGAAACATATTATTCAACAAGCTAAGCCAAACAACCCCAGATTTCAAGGAATTGGATGACCTGTCAAAATTGAGATTAGTCCTAGGAGAAGGAGACAGACCATACCTTGGGGCCAAATATAAACAACATGTCACAACCTGAGGACTGTTTAAAATTAAGACTGTTTAAAATTAATATTGAACGTACCAAATGAAGTACAAAGACTGTTTAAAATTAATATTGTTTAAAAGTAATATTGTATGTACCCAACAAATGTCAAATCGATTGACACCTACAGAATGTTGGAAAATTGTACCTTTTTGCTATGTAAGCTTTGGCAATATGGTTCTCTGTAAACTTTCATGCCAATAAAGCATTTGAATTGAATTGAATTAAATTGAATTGAGTCTGGGAGTGCGAGAGAGAGAGAGATTGGGAGTGTGAGAGAGAGAGATTGGGAGTGTGAGAGAGAGAGAGATTGGGAGTGTGAGAGAGAGAGATTGGGAGTGTGAGAGAGAGATTGGGAGTGTGAGAGAGAGAGAGATTTGGAGTGTGAGAGAGAGACTGGGAGTGAGAGAGAGAGAGATTGGGAGTGTGAGAGAGAGAGAGATTGGGAGTGTGTGAGAGAGAGAGACTGGGAGTGTGAGAGAGAGAGAGACTGGGAGTGAGAGCGAGAGAGATTGGGAGTGTGAGAGAGAGACCTACTCGACAAATACTGCCAAAATTGGGCTCTAACAGTAAATCTAAAGAAAACCAACATCATGATTTTTCAGAAAAGACCCAGATGTCAGGAAAACAAATACCAGTTTACCCTCAGTGATACCACTATAGGACACACTATGAGCTACACCTACCTTGGTCTAACTATTACAGCATCAGGGAGCTTCAGCATAGCAGTGAATGCACTAAAAGAAAAAGCCCGAAGAGCCCTATATGCAATAAAAAGAAAATTCTACAACATCCAAATCCCAATCAAAATCTGGCTCAAAATTTTTGACAGCATAATCCTGCCCATTGCACTGTACGGTAGTGAAGTATGGGGCCCGCTAAATCACCAAAGCTACACTAAATGGGAAAAACACACAATAGAAGCCCTACATGCAGAATTCTGCCGAAGCATCCTTCGCACCCAAAGAAAAACGCCAACAAATGCATGCAGAGCCGAACTAGGCAGATACCCACTGATAATAAACATCCAAAAACGAGCACTAAACTTCCTAAATCACCTCAAATCTAGCTCCCCAGACACCCTTCATTTCAAAGCCTTTCAGACCCAAGAGCTAAACCCAGAAAAGAGTCCCCTGAGTCAGCTGCTACTGAAACTAAGTACTCAGCCGGACCCTGACCAGCCCCAGACCAACACAGCCGTCCAAACACCAATCCGAGTGAACCAAATCATTAAAAAATGCAAAGAAACCTACCTGGAACATTGGAACAAAATAACCGAAAGCCAAAGCAGATTAGAATGTTACCGGGCCCTAAAAAGAGAATATAAACTGGCAGACTACCTCACGACCATCAGAGACACAAAACAGAGACAGACCCTCACCAGGTACAGACTAAGCGACCACCAACTGGAAATTGAAAAAGGCAGATACAAGAAATCCTGGCAGCCTAGAGAGAATAGAATATGCGATCAATGTCTGGCTGGCGAGGTTGAAACAGAAATGCATTTCCTCCTAAAATGCGAAAAATTCAACACATCAAGAAACATATTATTCAACAAGCTAAGCCAAACAACCCCAGATTTCAAGGAATTGGATGATCTGTCAAAATTGAGATTAGTCCTAGGAGAAGGAGACAGACCATACCTTGGGGCTAAATATGTAACAACATGTCACAACCTGAGGACTGTTTAAAAGTAAGACTGTTTAAAATTAATATTGAACATACCAAATGAAGTAGAAAGACTGTTTAAAATTAATATTGTTTAAAAGTAATATTGTATGTACCCAACAAATGTCAAATCGATTGACACCTACAGAATGTTGGAAAACTGTACCTTTTTGCTATGTAAGCTTTGGCAATATGGTTCTCTGTAAACTTTCATGCCAATAAAGCATTTGAACTGAACTGAACTGAACTGACTGGGAATGTGAGAGAGAGAGAGATTGGGAGTGTGAGAGAGAGAGAGATTGGAAGTGAGAGAGAGAGAGTGCTTGGGAGTGTGAGAGAGAGAGAGATTGGGAGTGTGAGAGAGAGAGAGATTGGGAGTGCGAGAGAGAGAGATTGGCAGAGTGAGAGAGAGAGAGATTGGGAGTGTGAGAGAGAGAGAGATTTGGAGTGTGAGAGAGAGAGAGATTGGGAGTGTGAGAGAGAGAGAGATTGGGAGTGTGAGAGAGAGAGAGACTGGGAGTGAGAGAGAGAGAGATTGGGAGTGTGAGAGAGAGAGAGACTGGGACTGAGAGAGAGAGGTTGGGAGTGTGAGAGAGAGAGATTGGGAGTGTGAGAGAGAGAGAGAGATTGGGAGTGTGAGAAAGCGAGAGATTGGGAGTGTGAGAGAGATTGGGAGTGTGAGAGAGAGAGAGATTTGGAGTGAGAGAGAGAGAGAGAGAGATTATATGCAATAAAAAGAAAATTCTACAACATCCAAATCCCAATCAAAATCTGGCTCAAAATATTTGACAGCATAATCCTGCCCATTGCACTGTACGGTAGTGAAGTATGGGGCCCGCTAAATCACCAAAGCTACACTAAATGGGAAAAACACACAATAGAAGCCCTACATGCAGAATTCTGCCGAAGCATCCTTCGCACCCAAAGAAAAACGCCAACAAATGCATGCAGAGCCGAACTAGGCAGATACCCACTGATAATAAACATCCAAAAACGAGCACTAAACTTCCTAAATCACCTCAAATCTAGCTCCCCAGACACCCTTCATTTCAAAGCCTTTCATACCCAAGAGCTAAACCCAGAAAAGAGTCCCCTGAGTCAGCTGCTACTGAAACTAAGTACTCAGCCGGACCCTGACCAGCCCCAGACCAACACAGCCGTCCAAACACCAATCCGAGTGAACCAAATCATTAAAAAATGCAATGAAACATACCTGGAACATTGGAACAAAATAACTGAAAGCCAAAGCAGATTAGAATGTTACCGGGCCCTAAAAAGAGAATATAAACTGGCAGACTACCTCACGACCATCAGAGACACAAAACAGAGACAGACCCTCACCAGGTACAGACTAAGCGACCACCAACTGGAAATTGAAAAAGGCAGATACAAGAAATCCTGGCAGCCAAGAGAGAATAGAATATGCGATCAATGTCTGGCCGGCGAGGTTGAAACAGAGATGCATTTCTTCCTAAAATGCGAAAAATTCAACACATCAAGAAACATATTATTCAAAAAGCTAAGCCAAACAACCCCAGATTTCAAGGAATTGGATGACCTGTCAAAATTGAGATTAGTCCTAGGAGAAGGAGACAGACCATACCTTGGGGCCAAATATGTAACAACATGTCACAACCTGAGGACTGTTTAAAAATTAAGACTGTTTAAAATTAATATTGAACGTACCAAATGAAGTACAAAGACTGTTTAAAATTAATATTATTTAAAAGTAATATTGTATGTAACCAACAAATGTCAAATCGATTGACACCTACAGAATGTTGGAAAACTGTACCTTTTTGCTATGTAAGCTTTGGCAATATGGTTCTCTGTAAACTTTCATGCCAATAAAGCATTTGAATTGAATTGAATTGAATTGATTGGGAGTGTGAGAGAGAGAGAGATTGGGAGTGTGAGAGAGAGAGAGACTGGGAGTGAGAGAGAGAGAGATTGGGAGTGTGAGAGAGAGAGAGATTGGGAGTGTGAGAGAGAGAGAGATTGGGAGTGTGAGAGAGAGAGAGATTGGGAGTGTGAGAGAGAGAGAGATTGGGAGTGCGAGAGAGAGAGAGATTGGGAGTGTGAGAGAGAGAGAGAGATTGGGAGTGTGAGAGAGAGAGAGACTGGCAGTGTATGGATAGATCTGTACTTTTGTGTACAACCATGAATGTTTTTAAATGCTTTGGCAACATAAGATGTAACTTGTCATGCCAATAAAGGGATTAGAATTGAATTGAATTGAATATTGAGAGAGAGATTGGGAGGTTGAGAGAGACAGAGAGATTGGGAGTGTGAGAGAGAGAGAGACTGGGAGTGAGAAAGAGAGAGATTGGGAGTGTGAGAGAGAGAGATTGGGAGTGTGAGAGAGAGAGAGACTGGGAGTGTGAGAGAGAGAGAGTCTGGGAGTGCGAGAGAGAGAGAGATTGGGAGTGTGAGAGAGAGAGATTGGGAGTGTGAGAGAGAGATTGGGAGTGTGAGAGAGAGAGAGATTGGGAGTGTGAGAGAGAGAGATTGGGAGTGTGAGAGAGAGATTGGGAGTGTGAGAGAGAGAGAGATTTGGATTGTGAGAGAGAGACTGGGAGTGAGAGAGAGAGAGATTGGGAGTGTGAGAGAGAGAGAGATTGGGAGTGTGTGAGAGAGAGAGACTGGGAGTGTGAGAGAGAGAGAGACTGGGAGTGAGAGCAAGAGAGATTGGGAGTTTGAGAGAGAGAGAGATTGGGAGTGCGAGAGAGAGAGAGACTTGGAATGAGAGAGAGAGAGATTGGGAGTGTGAGAGAGAGAGAGAGGCTGGGAGTGAGAGAGAGAGAGGCTGGGAGTGTGAGAGAGAGAAAGATTGGGAGTGTGAGAGAGAGACAGATTGGGAGTGTGAGAGAGAGTGATTGGGAGTGTGAGAGTGAGAGAGATTGGGAGTGTGAGAGAGAGAGATTGGGAGTGTGAGAGAGAGAGATTGGGACTGTGAGAGAGAGAGAGAGATTGGGAGTGCGAGAGAGAGAGATTGGCAGTGTGAGAGTGAGAGAGATTGGGAGTGTGAGAGAGAGAGAGTTTGGGAGTGTGAGAGAGAGAGAGAATGGGAGTGTGAGAGAGAGAGAGATTGGGAGTGTGAGAGAGAGAGAGATTGGAAGTGTGAGAGAGAGAGAGAGATTGGAAGTGTGAGAGAGAGAGATTGGGAGTGTGAGAGAGAGAGAGATTGGGAGTGTGAGAGAGAGAGATTGGGAGTGAGAGAGAGAGATTGGGAGTGCGATAGAGAGAGAGATTGGGAGTGAGAGAGAGAGATTGGGACTGTGAGAGAGAGGCAGAGATTGGGAGTGTGAGAGAGAGAGATTGGGAGTGTGAGAGTGAGAGAGATTGGGAGTGTGAGAGAGAGAGAGATTGGGAGTGTGAGAGAGAGAGAGACTGGGAGTGTGAGAGAGAGAGAGATTGGGAGTGCGAGAGAGGGAGATTGGGTGTGTGAGAGAGAGAGAGATTGGGAGTGTGAGAGAGAGAGAGATTTGGAGTGTGAGAGAGAGAGAGAGATTGGGCGTGTGTGAGAGAGAGAGAGATTGGGAGTGGGAGAGAGAGATAGATTGAGAGTGTGAGAGAGAGAGAGTGGGAGTGTGAGAGAGAGAGATTGGGAGTGTGAGAGTGAGAGAGATTGGGAGTGTGAGAGGGAGAGAGATTGGGAGTGTGAGAGAGAGAGATTGGGAGTGTGAGAGAGAGAGAGATTGGGAGTGTGAGAGAGAGAGAGATTGGGAGTGTGAGAGAGAGAGAGATTGGGAGTGTGAGAGAGAGAGAGATTGGGAGTGTGAGAGAGAGAGTAGATTGGGAGTGTGAGAGAGAGATTGGGAGTGTGAGAGAGAGAGAGATTGGGAGTGTGAGAGAGAGAGAGATTGGGAGTGTGAGAGAGAGAGATTGGGAGTGTGAGAGAGAGAGAGATTGGGAGTGTGAGAGAGAGAGAGATTGGGAGTGTGAGAGAGAGATTGGGAGTGTGAGAGAGAGAGAGATTGGGAGTGTGAGAGAGAGAGTAGATTGGGAGTGTGAGAGAGAGATAGAGATTGGGAGTGTGAGAGAGAGAGAGAGATTGGGAGTGTGACAGAGAGAGAGATTGGGAGTGTGAGACAGAGAGACTACTAGTGTGAGAGAGAGAGAGACTGGGAGTGTGTGAGAGAGAGAGACTGGGAGTGTGAGAGAGAGAGAGATTGGAAGTGTGAGAGAGAGAGATTGGGAGTGTGAGAGAGAGAGAGATTGGGAACGTGAGAGAGAGAGAGATTGGGAGTGTGAGAGAGAGAGAGAGACTGGAAGTGTGAGAGAGAGAGAGATAGGGAGTGTGAGAGAGAGAGATAGAGAGTGTGAGAGAGAGAGATAGGGAGTGTGAGAGAGAGAGATAGGGAGTGTGAGAGAGAGAGAGACTGGGAGTGTGAGAGAGAGAGAGATTGGGAGTGTGAGAGAGAGACTGGGAGTGAGAGAGAGAGACTGGGAGTGTGTGAGAGAGAGAGTCTGGGAGTGTGTGAGAGAGAGAGATTGGGAGTGTGTGAGAGAGAGAGATTGGGAGTGTGTGAGAGAGAGAGATTGGGAGTGTGAGAGAGAGATTGGGAGTGTGTGCGAGAGAGATTGGGAGTGTGAGAGAGAGATTGGGAGTGTGAGAGAGAGAGAGATTGGGAGTGTGAGAGAGAGAGAGATTGGGAGTGTGAGAGAGAGAGATTGGGAGTGTGAGAGAGAGAGTAGATTGGGCGTGTGAGAGAGAGAGATTGGGAGTGTGAGAGAGAGAGACTGGGAGTGTGAGAGAGAGAGAGATTGGAAGTGTGAGAGAGAGACTGGGAGTGTGAGAGAGAGAGAGACTGGGAGTGTGAGAGAGAGACTGGGAGTGTGAGAGAGAGATAGGGAGTGTGAGAGAGAGATAGGGAGTGTGAGAGAGAGAGATAGGGAGTGTGAGAGAGAGAGATAGGGAGTGTGAGAGAGAGAGATAGGGAGTGTGAGAGAGAGAGACTGGGAGTGTGAGAGAGAGAGAGACTGGGAGTGTGTGAGAGAGAGAGACTGGGAGTGTGAGAGAGAGATTGGGAGTGAGAGAGAGACTGGGAGTGTGAGAGAGAGAGAGATAGGGAGTGTGAGAGAGAGAGTCTGGGAGTGTGTGAGAGAGAGAGATTGTGAGTGTGAGAGAGAGAGAGACTGGGAGTGTGAGAGAGATTGGGAGTGTGAGAGAGAGAGATTGGGATTGTGAGAGAGAGAGAGAGATTGGGAGTGTGAGAGGGAGCTAGATTGGGAGTGTGAGAGAGAGATAGGGAGTGTGAGAGAGAGAGACTGGTAGTGTGAGAGAGAGAGAGACTGGGAGTGTGTGAGAGAGAGAGACTGGGTGTGTGAGAGAGAGAGAGATTGGGAGTGTGAGAGAGAGACTGGGAGTGTGAGAGAGAGAGAGATTGGGAGTGTGAGAGAGAGAGAGATTGGGAGTGTGAGAGAGAGACTGGGAGTGTGTGAGAGAGAGAGTCTGGGAGTGTGTGAGAGAGAGAGATTGGGAGTGTGAGAGAGAGAGACATTGGGAGTGTGAGAGAGAGAGAGAATGTGAGTGTGAGAGAGAGAGATTGGGAGTGTGAGTGAGAGAGAGATTGGGAGTGTGAGAGAGAGAGTATGCGGACGACCTGGTTCTGCTGTCTCCCACAGAACAGGGATTACAGCAACAACTAGACCTACTCGACAAATACTGCCAAAATTGGGCTCTAACAGTAAATCTAAAGAAAACCAACATCATGATTTTTCAGAAAAGACCCAGATGTCAGGAAAACAAATACCAGTTTACCCTCAGAGATACCACTATAGGACACACAATGAGCTACACCTACCTTGGTCTAACTATTACAGCATCAGGGAGCTTCAGCATAGCAGTGAATGCACTAAAAGAAAAAGCCCGAAGAGCCCTATATGCAATAAAAAGAAAATTCTACAACATCCAAATCCCAATCAAAATCTGGCTCAAAATTTTTGACAGCATAATCCTGCCCATTGCACTGTACGGTAGTGAAGTATGGGGCCCGCTAAATCACCAAAGCTACACTAAATGGGAAAAACACACAATAGAAACCCTACATGCAGAATTCTGCCGAAGCATCCTTCGCACCCAAAGAAAAACGCCAACAAATGCATGCAGAGCCGAACTAGGCAGATACCCACTGATAATAAACATCCAAAAACGAGCACTAAACTTCCTAAATCACCTCAAATCTAGCTCCCCAGACACCCTTCATTTCAAAGCCTTTCAGACCCAAGAGCTAAACCCAGAAAAGAGTCCCCTGAGTCAGCTGCTACTGAAACTAAGTACTCAGCCGGACCCTGACCAGCCCCAGACCAACACAGCCGTCCAAACACCAATCCGAGTGAACCAAATCATTAAAAAATGCAAAGAAACCTACCTGGAACATTGGAACAAAATAACCGAAAGCCAAAGCAGATTAGAATGTTACCGGGCCCTAAAAAGAGAATATAAACTGGCAGACTACCTCACGACCATCAGAGACACAAAACAGAGACAGACCCTCACCAGGTACAGACTAAGCGACCACCAACTGGAAATTGAAAAAGGCAGATACAAGAAATCCTGGCAGCCTAGAGAGAATAGAATATGCGATCAATGTCTGGCTGGCGAGGTTGAAACAGAAATGCATTTCCTCCTAAAATGCGAAAAATTCAACACATCAAGAAACATATTATTCAACAAGCTAAGCCAAACAACCCCAGATTTCAAGGAATTGGATGATCTGTCAAAATTGAGATTAGTCCTAGGAGAAGGAGACAGACCATACCTTGGGGCTAAATATGTAACAACATGTCACAACCTGAGGACTGTTTAAAAGTAAGACTGTTTAAAATTAATATTGAACGTACCAAATGAAGTAGAAAGACTGTTTAAAATTAATATTGTTTAAAAGTAATATTGTATATACCCAACAAATGTCAAATCGATTGACACCTACAGAATGTTGGAAAACTGTACCTTTTTGCTATGTAAGCTTTGGCAATATGGTTCTCTGTAAACTTTCATGCCAATAAAGCATTTGAACTGAACTGAACTGAACTGAACTGACTGGGAGTGTGAGAGAGAGATAGGGAGTGTGAGAGAGAGAGAGAGATTGGGAGTGTGAGAGAGAGATTGGGAGTGTGTGAGAGAGAGAGATTGGGAGTGTGAGAGAGAGAGATTGGGAGTGTGTGCGAGAGAGATTGGGAGTGTGAGAGAGAGATTGGGAGTGTGAGAGAGAGATTGGGAGTGTGAGAGAGAGAGAGATTGGGAGTGTGAGAGAGAGAGTTGATTGGGAATGTGAGAGAGAGAGACTGGGTGTGTGAGAGAGAGAGAGATTGGGAGTGTGAGAGAGAGAGAGATTGGGAGTGTGATAGAGAGAGAGATTGGGAGTGTGAGAGAGAGAGAGACTGGGAGTGTGTGAGAGAGAGAGACTGGGTGTGTGAGAGAGAGAGATTGGGAGTGAGAGAGAGAGAGAGACTGGGAGTGTGAGAGAGAGATAGGGAGTGTGAGAGAGAGAGATAGGGAGTGTGAGAGAGAGAGAGAGATTGGGAGTGTGAGAGAGAGATTGGGAGTGTGTGAGAGAGAGAGATTGGGAGTGTGAGAGAGAGAGATTGGGAGTGTGTGCGACAGAGATTGGGAGTGTGAGAGAGAGAGAGACTGGGAGTGTGAGAGAGAGAGAGACTGGGAGTGTGAGAGAGAGATAGGGAGTGTGAGAGAGAGAGATAGGGAGTGTGAGAGAGAGAGAGACTGGGAGTGTGAGAGAGAGAGAGATTGGGAGTGTGAGAGAGTGAGAGATTGGGAGTGTGAGAGAGAGAGAGATTGGGAGTGTGAGAGAGAGAGAGATTGGGTGTGTGAGAGAGAGAGACTAGTAGTGTGAGAGAGAGAGAGACTGGGAGTGTGTGAGAGAGAGAGACTGGGAGTGTGAGAGAGAGAGAGACTGGGAGTGTGAGAGAGAGATTGGGAGTGTGAGAGAGAGAGAGAGATTGGAAGTTTGAGAGAGAGAGAGATTGGGAGTGTGAGAGAGAGAGAGATTGGGAACGTGAGAGAGAGAGAGATTGGGAACGTGAGAGAGAGAGAGAGACTGGGAGTGTGAGAGAGAGAGAGAGAGAGACAAAAAATGGGAAAATATTCGCCTGTTTCATCGACTTCAAGAAAGCCTTTGACTCTATATGGCACGAAGGGCTCTATTATAAACTTCTTCAGTGTGGAATAGGGGGCAAAGTCTATGACCTTATTAAATCAATGTATCTGAAAAACAAATGCGGGGTCAAAATTGGAGACAAACGCACCGATTTCTTCACCCAGAGAAGAGGCGTCCGGCAGGGCTGCAATTTGAGCCCGACCCTGTTCAACATATACATAAATGAATTAGCAGACATGCTGGAGCAAAGCGAGTCACCAGGTCTCCGTCTCCTGGATGGAGAAGTGAAGTCCCTGTTCTATGCGGACGACCTGGTTCTGCTGTCTCCCACAGAACAGGGATTACAGCAACAACTAGACCTACTCGACAAATACTGCCAAAATTGGGCTCTAACAGTAAATCTAAAGAAAACCAACATCATGATTTTTCAGAAAAGACCCAGATGTCAGGAAAACAAATACCAGTTTACCCTCAGTGATACCACTATAGGACACACTATGAGCTACACCTACCTTGGTCTAACTATTACAGCATCAGGGAGCTTCAGCATAGCAGTGAATGCACTAAAAGAAAAAGCCCGAAGAGCCCTATATGCAATAAAAAGAAAATTCTACAACATCCAAATCCCAATCAAAATCTGGCTCAAAATTTTTGACAGCATAATCCTGCCCATTGCACTGTACGGTAGTGAAGTATGGGGCCCGCTAAATCACCAAAGCTACACTAAATGGGAAAAACACACAATAGAAGCCCTACATGCAGAATTCTGCCGAAGCATCCTTCGCACCCAAAGAAAAACGCCAACAAATGCATGCAGAGCCGAACTAGGCAGATACCCACTGATAATAAACATCCAAAAACGAGCACTAAACTTCCTAAATCACCTCAAATCTAGCTCCCCAGACACCCTTCATTTCAAAGCCTTTCAGACCCAAGAGCTAAACCCAGAAAAGAGTCCCCTGAGTCAGCTGCTACTGAAACTAAGTACTCAGCCGGACCCTGACCAGCCCCAGACCAACACAGCCGTCCAAACACCAATCCGAGTGAACCAAATCATTAAAAAATGCAAAGAAACCTACCTGGAACATTGGAACAAAATAACCGAAAGCCAAAGCAGATTAGAATGTTACCGGGCCCTAAAAAGAGAATATAAACTGGCAGACTACCTCACGACCATCAGAGACACAAAACAGAGACAGACCCTCACCAGGTACAGACTAAGTGACCACCAACTGGAAATTGAAAAAGGCAGATACAAGAAATCCTGGCAGCCTAGAGAGAATAGAATATGCGATCAATGTCTGGCTGGCGAGGTTGAAACAGAAATGCATTTCCTCCTAAAATGCGAAAAATTCAACACATCAAGAAACATATTATTCAACAAGCTAAGCCAAACAACCCCAGATTTCAAGGAATTGGATGATCTGTCAAAATTGAGATTAGTCCTAGGAGAAGGAGACAGACCATACCTTGGGGCTAAATATGTAACAACATGTCACAACCTGAGGACTGTTTAAAAGTAAGACTGTTTAAAATTAATATTGAACGTACCAAATGAAGTAGAAAGACTGTTTAAAATTAATATTGTTTAAAAGTAATATTGTATATACCCAACAAATGTCAAATCGTTTGACACCTACAGAATGTTGGAAAACTGTACCTTTTTGCTATGTAAGCTTTGGCAATATGGTTCTCTGTAAACTTTCATGCCAATAAAGCATTTGAACTGAACTGAACTGAACTGAACTGACTGGGAGTGTGAGAGAGAGATAGGGAGTGTGAGAGAGAGAGAGAGATTGGGAGTGTGAGAGAGAGATTGGGAGTGTGTGAGAGAGAGAGATTGGGAGTGTGAGAGAGAGAGATTGGGAGTGTGTGCGAGAGAGATTGGGAGTGTGAGAGAGAGATTGGGAGTGTGAGAGAGAGATTGGGAGTGTGAGAGAGAGAGAGATTGGGAGTGTGAGAGAGAGAGTAGATTGGGAATGTGAGAGAGAGAGACTGGGTGTGTGAGAGAGAGAGAGATTGGGAGTGTGAGAGAGAGAGAGATTGGGAGTGTGAGAGAGAGAGAGATTGGGAGTGTGAGAGAGAGAGAGACTGGGAGTGTGTGAGAGAGAGAGACTGGGTGTGTGAGAGAGAGAGATTGGGAGTGAGAGAGAGAGAGAGACTGGGAGTGTGAGAGAGAGATAGGGAGTGTGAGAGAGAGAGATAGGGAGTGTGAGGGAGAGAGAGAGATTGGGAGTGTGAGAGAGAGATTGGGAGTGTGTGAGAGAGAGAGATTGGGAGTGTGAGAGAGAGAGATTGGGAGTGTGTGCGACAGAGATTGGGAGTGTGAGAGAGAGATTGGGAGTGTGAGAGAGAGATTGGGAGTGTGAGAGAGAGAGAGATTGGGAGTGTGAGAGAGAGAGTAGATTGGGAGTGTGAGAGAGAGAGAGATTGGGAGTGTGACAGAGAGAGAGATTGGGAGTGTGAGAGAGAGAGAGATTGGGAGTGTGAGAGAGAGAGAGACTGGGAGTGTGTGAGAGAGAGAGACTGGGTGTGTGAGAGAGAGAGATTGGGAGTGAGAGAGAGAGAGAGACTGGGAGTGTGAGAGAGAGATAGGGAGTGTGAGAGAGAGAGATAGGGAGTGTGAGAGAGAGAGAGAGATTGGGAGTGTGAGAGAGAGATTGGGAGTGTGTGAGAGAGAGAGATTGGGAGTGTGAGAGAGAGAGATTGGGAGTGTGTGCGAGAGAGATTGGGAGTGTGAGAGAGAGATTGGGAGTGTGAGAGAGAGATTGGGAGTGTGAGAGAGAGAGAGATTGGGAGTGTGAGAGAGAGAGTAGATTGGGAGTGTGAGAGAGAGAGAGATTGGGAGTGTGACAGAGAGAGAGATTGGGAGTGTGAGAGAGAGAGAGATTGGGAGTGTGAGAGAGAGAGAGACTGGGAGTGTGTGAGAGAGAGAGACTGGGTGTGTGAGAGAGAGAGATTGGGAGTGAGAGAGAGAGAGAGACTGGGAGTGTGAGAGAGAGATAGGGAGTGTGAGAGAGAGAGATAGGGAGTGTGAGAGAGAGAGACTGGGAGTGAGAGAGAGAGAGAGACTGGGAGTGTGTGAGAGAGAGAGTCTGGGAGTGTGTGAGAGAGAGAGGCTGGGAGTGTGAGCGAGAGAGATTGGGAGTGTGCGAGAGAGATTGGGAGTGTGAGAGAAAAATTGGGACTGTGAGCGAGAGAGAGATTGGGAGTGTGAGAGAGAGAGATTGGGCTTGTGAGAGTGAGAGACTGGGAGTGAGAGAGAGAGAGAGAGTTTGGGAGTGTGAGAGAGATTGGGAGTGTGATAGAGAGAGAGAGATTGGAACTGAGAGAGAGAGATTGGGAGTGTGAGAGAGAGAGAGATTGGGAGTGTGTGAGAGAGAGAGACTGGGAGTGAGAGAGAGATTGGGAGTGTGAGAGAGAGAGAGACTGGGAGTGAGAGAGAGAGAGAGACTGGGAGTGAGAGAGAGATAGGGAGTGTGAGAGAGAGAGATAGGGAGTGTGAGAGAGAGAGAGATTGGGAGTGTGAGAGAGAGGGAGATTGGGAGTGTGAGAGAGAGAGAGATTGGGAGTGTGAGAGAGAGAGAGATTGGGAGTGTGAGAGAGAGAGAGATTGGGAGTGTGAGAGAGAGAGACTGGGAGTGTGAGAGAGAGAGACTGGGAGTGTGAGAGAGAGAGAGACTGGGAGTGTGTGAGAGAGAGAGACTGGGAGTGTGAGAGAGAGAGAGACTGGGAGTGTGAGAGAGAGAGAGATTGGGAGTGTGAGAGAGAGAACAATTGGAAGTGTGAGAGAGAGAGATTGGGAGTGTGAGAGAGAGAGAGAGACTGGAAGTTTGAGAGAGAGAGAGACTGGGAGTGTGAGAGAGAGATAGGGAGTGTGTGAGAGAGAGAGATTGGGAGTGTGAGAGAGAGAGATTGGGAGTGTGTGCGAGAGAGATTGGGAGTGTGAGAGAGAGATTGGGAGTGTGAGAGAGAGAGAGATTGGGAGTGTGAGAGAGAGAGACTGGGTGTGTGAGAGAGAGAGAGATTGGGAGTGAGAGAGAGAGAGAGACTGGGAGTGTGAGAGAGAGATAGGGAGTGTGAGAGAGAGAGATAGGGAGTGTGAGAGAGAGAGACTGGGAGTGAGAGAGAGAGAGAGAGAGACTGGGAGTGTGTGAGAGAGAGAGTCTGGGAGTGTGTGAGAGAGAGAGGCTGGGAGTGTGAGCGAGAGAGATTGGGAGTGTGCGAGAGAGATTGGGAGTGTGAGAGAAAAATTGGGAGTGTGAGCGAGAGAGAGATTGGGAGTGTGAGAGAGAGAGATTGGGCTTGTGAGAGTGAGAGACTGGGAGTGAGAGAGAGAGTTTGGGAGTGTGAGAGAGATTGGGAGTGTGATCGAGAGAGAGATTGGAACTGAGAGAGAGAGATTGGGAGTGTGAGAGAGAGAGAGATTGGGAGTGTGTGAGAGAGAGAGACTGGGAGTGAGAGAGAGATTGGGAGTGAGAGAGAGAGAGACTGGGAGTGAGAGAGAGAGAGAGATTGGGAGTGAGAGAGAGAGAGAGAGAGATTGGGAGTGTGAGAGAGAGAGAGATTGGGAGTGAGAGAGAGAGAGATTGTGAGAGAGAGAGAGATTGTGATTGTGAGAGTGAGAGATTGGGAGTGTGAGAGAGAGAGAGATTGGGAGTGTGAGAGAGAGAGATTGGGAGTGTGAGAGATATCGGGAGTGTGAGAGAGATATTGGGAGTGCGAGAGAGAGATACTGGGAGTGTGAGAGAGAGATACTGGGAGTGAGAGAGAGAGATACTGGGAGTGTGAGAGATAGATACTGGGAGTGAGAGAGAGAGAGACTGGGAGTGAGAGAGAGAGAGATTGGGAGTGAGAGAGAGAGAGATTGGGAGTGTGAGAGAGAGAGAGATTGGGAGTGTGAGAGAGAGAGATTGGGAGTGTGAGAGAGAGAGACTGGCAGTGAGAGAGACAGAGATTGGGAGTGTGAGAGAGAGAGAGATTGGGAGTGTGAGAGAGAGAGAGATTGGGAGTGTGAGAGACTGGGAGTGAGAGAGAGAGAGATTGGGAGTGTGAGAGTGAGAGAGATTGGGAGTGTGAGAGAGAGAGAGATTGGGAGTGTGAGATAGAGAGGGACTGGGAGTGTATGGATAGATCGGTATTTTTGTGTACAGCCATGAATGTTTTTCAATGCTTTGGCAACATAAGATGTACCTTGTCATGCCAATAAAGCGATTAGAATCGAATTGAATTGAATATTGAGAGAGAGATTGGGAGTTTGAGAGAGACAGAGAGATTGGGAGTGTGAGAGAGAGAGAGACTGGGAGTGAGAGAGAGAGAGAGATTGGGAGTGTGAGAGAGAGAGAGATTGGGAGTGTGAGAGAGAGAGAGACTGGGAGTGCGAGAGAGAGAGAGATTGGGAGTGCGAGAGAGAGAGAGATTGGGAGTGTGAGAGAGAGAGACTGGTAGTGCGAGAGAGAGAGAGATTGGGAGTGCGAGAGAGAGAGAGATTGGGAGTGTGAGAGAGAGAGATTGGGAGTGTGAGAGAGAGAGATTGGGAGTGTGAGAGAGAGAGATTGGGAGTGTGAGAGCGAGAGAGATTGGGAGTGTGAGAGAGAGAGAGACTGGGAGTGAGAGCGAGAGAGATTGGGAGTGTGAGAGAGAGAGAGATTGGGAGTGTGAGAGAGAGAGAGACTTGGAGTGAGAGAGAGAGAGATTGGGAGTGTGAGAGAGAGAGAGGCTGGGAGTGAGAGAGAGAGAGACTGGGAGTGTGAGAGAGAGAAAGATTGGGAGTGCGATAGAGAGAGAGATTGGGAGTGTGAGAGAGAGATTGGGCATGTGAGAGAGAGAGAGATTGGGAGTGTGGGAGAGCGATATTGGGAGTGTGAGAGAGAGATTGGGAGTGAGAGAGAGAGAGAGACTGGGAGTGAGAGAGCGAAAGATTGGGAGTGTGAGAGAGAGAGAGATTGGGAGTGTGAGAGAGAGAGATTGGGAGTGAGAGAGAGAGAGATTGGGAGTGTGAGAGAGAGAGAGATTGGGAGTGTGAGAGAGACAGAGATTGGGAGTGTGAGAGAGACAGAGATTGGGAGTGTGAGAGAGACAGAGATTGGGAGTGTGAGAGAGAGAGAGATTGGGAGTGTGAGAGACCAGGAGTGAGAGAGAGAGAGATTGGGAGTGTGAATGTGAGAGAGATTGGGAGTGTGAGAGAGAGAGAGATTGGGAGTGTGAGAGAGAGAGAGATTGGGAGTGTGAGATTGAGAGGGACTGGGAGTGTATGGATAGATCTGTATTTTTGTGTACAACCATGAATGTTTTTCAATGCTTTGGCAACATAAAATGTACCTTGTCATGCCAATAAAGCGATTAGAATCGAATTGAATTGAATATTGAGAGAGAGATTGGGAGTTTGAGAGAGACAGAGAGACTGGGAGTGAGAGAGAGAGAGAGATTGGGAGTGTGAGAGAGAGAGATTGGGAGTGTGAGAGAGAGAGAGACTGGGAGTGTGAGAGAGAGAGACTGGGAGTGCGAGAGAGAGAGAGATGGGAGTGCGAGAGAGAGAGAGATTGGGAGTGCGAGAGAGAGAGAGATTGGGAGTGTGAGAGAGAGATTGGGAGTGTGAGAGAGAGATTGGAAGTGTGAGAGAGAGAGAGAGATTGGGAGTGTGAGAGAGAGAGATTGGGAGTGTGAGAGAGAGAGATTGGGAGTGTGAGAGAGAGAGATTGGGCCTGAAGCCGGAGAAAGGCCCGAGGAACCGGGCCGAGCGAGGCACCGGAGAGAAGGAGAGCGAGCAGCAACAGGAGTCGACCCAGACCGGGAGGAACGGCCCGAGCCAGTCAAAGAGGCGAGTGGAGAGGTAGGGGTGCCGGATCGGGTCGGGCCTGGAGAGCGAGCAAGCCCGGGGCCTGAAATCCGAGAAACTCCGGGGTCGGAGAGACTCGGCCGGGCCGGGACTGCACAGCCGAGCCGAGGGGCTGGGACCAGGGCAGAGGCCCGGAGAGCGAGCAAGCCCGGGGCCTGAAAACCGAGAAACTCCGGGATCGGAGAAACTCGGACAAACACCGGGCCGGGCGGGGACTGCACAGCCGAGCCGAGGGGCTGGGACCAGGGCAGAAGCCCGGAGAGAGAGCAAGCCCGGGGCCCGAAACCCGAGAAACTCCGGGGTCGGAGAAACTCGGACAAACACCGGGCCGGGACGGGACTGCACAGCCGAGCCGAGGGGCTGGGACCAGAGCAGAAACAGCCTGAGACCGACGCGAGGAGAGAGAGGAAAACTCCGGGTCCGGAGGAAAAAAGCTATACCTAGATCTACCTAAATTTAGTTAACCTAGAAAAAGAACAACAAACCCGAAGAAAAAAAAAAAAAAAAGAAAAAAAAAAAAGAAAGAAAAAAAGGAATAGAAACCAGAGAGAAACGATAAACAACCCGAACCAGGAACCTGTGAGAGAGAGAGAGAGAAACTTTTAAGAGCAGCTATATCAAAGATGAACCCCTGAAAAACTCTCAATTTTGGACCTAAAAGTGGGATAAGGTGGAACACGACACAAAAAAGAGAAAAAAAGTTATCTACCTGAGACAAAACAAACGACTACAATGAGCAGGGAAATGAAATATCCTGAGCAATGCACAAAAAATAAAGCAAAGGAAAAACACAAGGACATAACACTAAAAAGTAACCCAGAGGTCCTCTACGTTGACTATACCACACACAAAGGGATTAAGACGAAGAACAACCTCATATTCTACACCGACTCCATTCCCTCATGGAAGGAGACTTTACAAAAATACTACGCATACGTCTCCAGCGAAGGTATTGGCAGTGGAGGCAGACTGAAAATATGTAAAGATGGAAATCTAGATAAAGATGACCCCCTGCTAACCATAAGCTACTACAACAAAAAAGGAAAGATCATGATACAGGGGAATGTAGAAAGTCTGGACTCCTTCGAAAAGGAATTCCCCCAGCTGAAAACTAAGGCAGACACAAATAGGACCAATGGACAGGAGGCAAAAGAGAATCGAACAGAGGATGATGAGAGCCAAGCGGAGGAAGAAGAAGAGAGTCCAGCAGAGACACACACCTCCCTGACCATCTCCACCCCCCCCACACCTCTCAACGCAAACAAACTGCTGAAAGAGAGTCTGTCCAAACTAGAACTCGAATTCAACGAATACAGAGAAACACAGACCAAGAACTGGACGGAGGAACTCAAACAGCTGAAAATGGAAAACGAGTCCACCATCCACAATCTGAGAAAGACCGTAGAGGAACAAATAAATAAGATCCAAGAACTCCATACCCAACTAAACAAAATGACGGAGGCCGTAGAAAGGCTCAGCAGGCAACACAAACCTCTTAAGGTCCAAAAAACAACACACACAAGGACACAGAACCCGTCGGATGCCACCCCACACGAGGACACACCGAAAGCCACAAACCCCGCTCCTGCCACACAGCTCACCACAGAAACCCAGCCAACAACCAGCCCTCAGTCGAGTCCTGCCCAGACTACCGCTACCCCAGTCCTCACACACAGGGACGCAGAACCCGTCAGATGCCCCCCCACACGAGGACACACCGAAAGCCTCAAACCCCGCTCCTGCCACACAACATATCCCAGAAACCCAGCCAACAACCAGCCATCAGTCGAGTCCTGCCCAGACTACTGCTACCCAGTCTGAAAAACCAGCCCCTCAGGCGGTCCTGCTGACCGACTCCAACGGAAAGTTTCTGGACCCCCAGAGGCTGTTCCCAGGTCATCAAGTCCTGAAAAAATGGTGCAGCAACACAGAACATGCAATGAAGATCCTGAACAAAGAATCCCTTGGAAGCCCCAAATGGCTTGTGATCCACACAGGCACAAACGACCTACGCACCCTACGGGAAGGCACTGCTAGGGCGGTGAGCAGGATGGCGGAAAAGGCCAGCAAGGAATTCCCCGAGGCGCGGATCGTGATCTCCACACTACTGCCCAGAAAGGACACCCCAGCCTATATAATCCACAACACCAACAGGGAGATCGACACGAGATGTTCTGTCTTCCCCAACGTCTACCTGGCCCATCATCCAAACATCAACACAAGGGACCTCTATGACGAAATACATCTACTCAAACAGCGGATGTGGGTCTTTGCAAAAAACCTCATAAACACTGCCAAAAGACGCAGCCCTCCCACCCCCTCTACCATTGGGAGCCGTAACCCAAACAGGACCACCAATGTCCCCCACCCCCCTTTACAAAACCAACAACAGAACCCAAGACCCCCCTCTAGACCACAGACTGTAGACCAAGAACTGAGAAAGATCATGACGATGCTGAACAGCCTGATAGAAAGCCGGAGAAATTATTAATATTGTTATTTATCATTATCATTATTGTTATCTTATCAGTATTATTACTACTATTAGATAGATATATGTGCATGCCTCATGAAATTTATACTAAATCATCATTTAGCATTATAGAAAATAGTGTTTCCACACTCATCCCACAAAATAGGTCCATTTTATTTCGTTTTATTGAACTATATAAATGCGTTCTTTCCACATAAGCTGCTGGAATATCCAGGGCCTCCGCTCCTCAACTTTTGGGATGAAGAGTACAGACCCTGAATTCCTAAAAGCTATAAAAGACATTGATATAATTGTGTTAACAGAAACATGGTGCCAAAAGGACATGCCGACCCACTGTCCCCCAATGTACCATGAAATTATTGTGCCTTCAGTAAAGAACATTAAGACACGCAAGGGCAGAACCTCCGGGGGAATCCTGGTGTGGTATAAAGGAGAACTGAACAAACACATCTCACCGATAAAACAGGGAAAATCACACGTATGGCTAAAATTAGATAAAAATATAGGAATAGAAAAAAACGATGTTTACTTATGTGCGATCTACATACCTCCAATAGAATCGCCATATTTTGAAGAGGAGATATTTGACACTCTCCACATGGAAATCAGCCATTTCCAGGCCCAAGGAAAGGTGCTACTATGTGGGGACCTAAATGCAAGGACAGGATGTGAACCTGACTTCATAGACCCACAGGGCAACAACCATGTGTTTGGCCAGACCCCTCTATATGTCACACCAGCCATCGCAAACCGAAACAACCTCGATTGTGAAATAAATAAAAGCGGTAGGGAGGTAGTGCAACTCTGCCGAGCCTTAGGCCTGTACATAGTTAACGGTAGGTTCAGAGGGGACTCCTTAGGGAGACTCACATATTCCTCAACTCTTGGGTCTAGTGTGGTGGATTATACAATCACTGACCTGGACCCCTGCGATATCAACGCATTCACTGTCAGGCAGCAATCCCCCCTCTCAGACCATAACCAAATAAATGTGTACCTTAAACTTTCTGCCCAAACTACAGACACAAAAAAGGAACCCAGTAAGCTACATAAAATAAACCAGACATACAGATGGGCCCCAGACAGTGGAGATAAATTCATCACAGCACTAAATTCACCTGATCTCACAAGTAAAATTTCAAAATTTAAAGAAAATCTATATGAGATCACCAGAGATGGGGTAAACATGGCCATAGAGGATATAAATATGATCTTTCATGAGGCAGCTGTAAAAGCCGACCTCGTGAAACAGAAGAGGAAGAGTCACAAAAGACAAAATAAAAATAAGAAATGGTTTGACCACGAATGCAAAAATGCCAGAAAAGACCTGAGAAAAATATCAAACCAAAAGCATCGCCAACCAAACAATCCGGACCTACGTACTAGATACAATGAAACCCTCAAAAGATATAAACACACCATTAGGAACAAAACACAAAACTATACCCACAAAATACTAGAAGAAATTGAAAACTCCACCAACCCAAAACAATTCTGGGAAATGTGGAATAACCTGAGTACAACACAATTGCAAGCATTACCAATCCAAGATGGCGACATCTGGAGAACACATTTTGAAAACCTCTACAAAGACATCCCAATAAACGAAACAAACCCAAGTCAACATCAGGTCACAGAAAAACTCCACACATTAGAAGCAACAATCAAAGACAACCAAAACCCTCTAGACTCCCCAATCACATGGAAAGAAATGGCCACAAAAACAAAATCTCTCCACCTAAAGAAAGCCTGTGGCCCAGACAACATCAAAAATGAAATGCTCAAGTTCAGCAATATGGAGATGCAGGGTGCGGTACTCAAATTATTCAACATCATATTACGTTCAGGCTGTTTTCCCGATATCTGGTGCCAAGGACTAATCTCCCCCATATATAAAAGCGGAAACAAATCAGACCCAAATAACTACCGCGGCATCTGTGTCAACAGTTGTCTAGGGAAGTTATTCTGCAGTATTCTAAATAGTAGATTACTTGATTTTCTTAACAAACATAATATCCTCAGAAAAAACCAAATAGGCTTTCTTCCAAAACACCGCACCGCCGACCATATCTATACCCTTCACACCCTCATGAAAAACATATACACCAAACAAAAAATGGGAAAATATTCGCCTGTTTCATCGACTTCAAGAAAGCCTTTGACTCTATATGGCACGAAGGGCTCTATTATAAACTTCTTCAATGTGGAATAGGGGGCAAAGTCTATGACCTTATTAAATCAATGTATCTGAAAAACAAATGCGGGGTCAAAATTGGAGACAAACGCACCGATTTCTTCACCCAGAGAAGAGGCGTCCGGCAGGGCTGCAATTTGAGCCCGACCCTGTTCAACATATACATAAATGAATTAGCAGACATGCTGGAGCAAAGCGAGTCACCAGGTCTCCGTCTCCTAGATGGAGAAGTGAAATCCCTGTTCTATGCGGACGACCTGGTTCTGCTGTCTCCCACAGAACAGGGATTACAGCAACAACTAGACCTACTCGACAAATACTGCCAAAATTGGGCTCTAACAGTAAATCTAAAGAAAACCAACATCATGATTTTTCAAAAAAGGCCCAGATGTCAGGAAAACAAATACCAGTTTACCCTCAGTGATATCACTATAGGACACACTATGAGCTACACCTACCTTGGTCTAACTATTACAGCATCAGGGAGCTTCAGCATAGCAGTGAATGCACTAAAAGAAAAAGCCCGAAGAGCCCTATATGCAATAAAAAGAAAATTCTACAACATCCAAATCCCAATCAAAATCTGGCTCAAAATATTTGACAGCATAATCCTGCCCATTGCACTGTACGGTAGTGAAGTATGGGGCCCGCTAAATCACCAAAGCTACACTAAATGGGAAAAACATACAATAGAAGCCCTACATGCAGAATTCTGCCGAATCATCCTTCGCACCCAAAGGAAAACGCCAACAAAT
This sequence comes from Somniosus microcephalus, assembly GCF_052327205.1. NCBI lineage: Eukaryota > Metazoa > Chordata > Chondrichthyes > Squaliformes > Somniosidae > Somniosus > Somniosus microcephalus. The sequence continues at coordinate 29,033 of NW_028226137.1, read as the reverse complement.
GCATGCAGAGCCGAACTAGGCAGATACCCACTGATAATAAACATCCAAAAACGAGCACTAAACTTCCTAAATCACCTCAAATCTAGCTCCCCAGACACCCTTCATTTCAAAGCCTTTCAGACCCAAGAGCTAAACCCAGAAAAGAGTCCCCTGAGTCAGCTGCTACGGAAACTAAGTACTCAGCCGGACCCTGACCAGCCCCAGACCAACACAGCCGCCCAAACACCAATCCGAGTGAACCAAATCATTAAAAAATGCAAAGAAACCTACCTGGAACATTGGAACAAAATAACCGAAAGCCAAAGCAGATTAGAATGTTACCGGGCCCTAAAAAGAGAATATAAACTGGCAGACTACCTCACGACCATCAGAGACACAAAACAGAGACAGACCCTCACCAGGTACAGACTAAGCGACCACCAACTGGAAATTGAAAAAGGCAGATACAAGAAATCCTGGCAGCCTAGAGAGAATAGAATATGCGATCAATGTCTGGCTGGCGAGGTTGAAACAGAAATGCATTTCCTCCTAAAATGCGAAAAATTCAACACATCAAGAAACATATTATTCAACAAGCTAAGCCAAACAACCCCAGATTTCAAGGAATTGGATGATCTGTCAAAATTGAGATTAGTCCTAGGAGAAGGAGACAGACCATACCTTGGGGCCAAATATGTAACAACATGTCATAACCTGAGGACTGTTTAAAATTAAGACTGTTTAAAATTAATATTGAACGTACCAAATGAAGTACAAAGACTGTTTAAAATTAATATTGTTTAAAAGTAATATTGTATGTACCCAACAAATGTCAAATCGATTGACACCTACAGAATGTTGGAAAACTGTACCTTTTTGCTATGTAAGCTTTGGCAATATGGTTCTCTGGAAACTTTCATGCCAATAAAGCATTTTAATTGGAATTGGAATTGGAATTGGATTGGGAGTGTGAGAGAGAGAGAGATTGGGAGTGTGAGAGAGAGAGAGACTGGGAGTGTGAGAGAGAGAGAGATTGGGAGTGTGAGAGAGAGTTTGGGAGTTTGAGAGAGAGAGAGACTGGGAGTGTGTGAGAGAGAGATTGGGAGTGTGAGAGAGAGACAGATTGGGAGTGTGAGAGAGAGATTGGGCATGTGAGAGAGAGAGAGATTGGGAGTGTGGGAGAGCGATATTGGGAGTGTGAGAGAGATTGGGAGTGCGATAGAGAGAAAGATTGGGAGTGTGAGAGAGAGATTGGGAGTGAGAGAGAGAGAGAGACTGGGATTGTGTGAGAGAGAGATTGGGAGTGTGAGAGAGAGAGACTGGGAGTGAGAGAGCGAGAGATTGGGAGTGAGAGAGAGAGAGAGATTGGGAGTGTGAGAGAGAGAGATTGGGAGTGAGAGAGAGAGAGATTCAGAGTGTGAGAGAGAGAGAGAGATTGGGAGTGTGAGAGAGAGATTGGGAGTGAGAGAGAGAGAGAGAGATTGGGAGTGTGAGAGAGAGAGATTGGGAGTGAGAGAGAGAGAGAGAGATTGGGAGTGTGAGAGACAGAGATTGGGAGTGTGACAGAGAGAGAGATTGGGAGTGTGAGAGAGAGAGACTGGCAGTGAGAGAGAAAGAGATAGATTGGGAGTGTGAGCCTGAAGCACCACAGCAGAGCCCGAGCAGCGACCGGAGCACGGAGCCTGAAGCCGGAGAAAGGCCCGAGGAACCGGGCCGAGCGAAGCACCGGAGAGAAGGAGAGCGAGCAGCAACAGGAGTAGACCCAGACCGGGAGGAGCGGCCCGAGCCAGTCAAAGAGGCGAGTGGAGAGGTAGGGGTGCCGGATCGGGTCGGGACTGTCGGGCCTGGAGAGCGAGCAAGCCTGGGGCCTGAAACCCGAGAAACTCCGGGGTCGGAGAAACTCGGACAAACACCGGGCCGGGCCGGGACTGCACAGCCGAGCCGAGGGGCTGGGACCAGGGCAGAAGCCCGGAGAGAGAGCAAGCCCGGGGCCTGAAACGGGTCGGAGAAACTCGGACAAACACCGGGCCGGGACAGCACAGCCGATCCGAGGGGCTGGGACCAGGGCAGAAGCCCGGAGAGCGAGCAAGCCCGGGGCCTGAAACCCGAGAAACTCCGGGGTCGGAGAAACTCGGACAAACACCGGGCCGGGACTGCACAGCCGAGCCGAGGGGCTGGGACCAGGGCAGAAACAGCCTGAGACCGACGCGAGGAGAGAGAGGAAAACTCCGGGTCCGGAGGAAAAAAGCTTTACCTAAATCTACCTAAATTTAATTAACCTAGATAAAGAACAACAAACCCGCGAGAAAAAAGGAATAGAAACCCGAGAGAAACGACAAACAACCCGAACCAGGAACCTGTGAGAGAGAGAGAGAGAGAGAAACTTTTAAGAGCAGCTATATCAAAGATGAACCCCTGAAAAACTCTCAATTTTGGACCTTAAAGTGGGATAAGGTGGAACACGACACAAAAAAGAGAAAAAAGTTATCTATCTGAGACAAAAACAAACGACTACAATGAGCAGGGAAATGAAATATCCTGAGCAATGCACAAAAAATAAAGCAAAGGAAAAACACAAGGACATAACACTAAAAAGTAACCCAGAGGTCCTCTACGTTGACTATACCACACACAAAGGGATTAAGACGAAGAACAACCTCATATTCTACACCGACTCCGTTCCCTCATGGAAGGAGACTTTACAAAAATACTACGCATACGTCTCCAGCGAAGGTAATGGCAGTGGAGGCAGACTGAAAATATGTAAAGATGGAAATCTAGATAAAGGTGACCCCCTGCTAACCATAAGCTACTACAACAAAAAAGGAAAGATCATGAGACAGGGGAATGTAGAAAATCTGGACTCCTTCGAAAAGGAATTCCCCCAGTTGAAAACTAAGGCAGACACAAATAGGACCAATGGACAGGAGGCAAAAGAGAGTCGAACAGAGGATGATGAGAGCCAAGCGGAGGAAGAAGAAGAGAGTCCAGCAGAGACACACACCTCCCTGACCATCTCCACCCCCCCCACACCTCTCAACGAAAACAAAATGATGAAAGAGAATCTGGCCAAACTAGAACTTGATTTCAACGAATACAGAGAAACACTGGCCAAGAATTTGAAGGAGGAATTCAAACAGCTAACAACGGAACACGAGTCCACCATCCACAAGCTGAGAAAGACCATAGAGGAGCAAAGAAATGAGATCAAAGAACTCCGTCCTCAACTAAACAAAACGAAGGAGACCGTAGAAAGGCTCAGCAGGCAACACAAACCTCTTAAGGTCCAAAAACCTGAGGACACAAAAACGACACACACAAGGACACCGAACCCGCCGGATGCCACCCCACACGAAGACACACCGAAAGCCACAAACCCCGCTCCAACCAGCCCTCAGTCGAGTCATGCCCAGACTACTACTACCCAGTCCTCACACACAGGAACACAAAAACCGACAGATACCCCCCCAAACGAGGACACACCGAAAGCCCCAAACCCCGCTCCTGCCACACAACATATCCCAGAAACCCAGCCAACAACCAGCCACCAGACGAGTCCCACCCAGACTACTGTTACCCAGTCTGAAAAACCAGCCCCTCAGGCGGTCCTGCTGACCGACTCCAACGGAAAGTTTCTGGACCCCCAGAGGCTGTTCCCAGACCATCAAGTCCTGAAAAAATGGTGCAGCAACACAGACCAAGCAATGAAGATCCTGAACAAAGAATCCCTTGGAAGCCCCAAATGGATTGTGATCCACACAGGCACGAACGACCTACGCACCCTACAGGAAGGCACTGCTAGGGCGGTGAGCAGGATGGCGGAAAAGGCCAGCAGGGAATTCCCCGAGGCGCGGATCGTGATCTCCACACTACTGCCCAGAAAGGACACCCCAGCCGATATAATCCACAACACCAACAGGGAGATCGACACGAGATGTTCTGTCCTCCCCAACGTCTCCCTGGCCCATCATCCAAACATCAACACAAGGGACCTCTATGACGAAATACATCTACTCAAACAGCGGATGTGGGTCTTCGCAAGAAACCTCATAAACACTGCCAAAAGACGCAGCCCTCCCACCCCCTCTACCATTGGGAGCCCAAACAGGACCACCAATGTCCCCCACCCCCCTATACAAAACCAACAACAGAACCGTGCTTTTATACCTGACCCAAGATCCCCCTCTAGACCACAGACTGTAGACCAAGAACTGAGAAAGATCATGATGATGCTGAACAGCCTGATAGAAAGCCAGAGAAATTATTAATATTGTTATTTATCATTATCATTATTGTTATCTTATCAGTATTATTACTATTATTAGATAGATATATGTGCATGCCTCATGAAATTTATACTAAATCATCATTTAGCATTATAGAAAATAGTGTTTCCACACTCATCCCACAAAATAGGTCCATTTTATTTCGTTTTTTTTTAACTATATAAATGCGTTCTTTCCACATAAGCTGCTGGAATATCCAGGGCCTCCGCTCCTCAACTTTTGGGATGAAGAGTACAGACCCTGAATTCCTAAAAGCTATAAAAGACATTGATATAATTGTGTTAACAGAAACATGGTGCCAAAAAGACGTGCCGACCCACTGTCCTCCAATGTACCATGAAATCATTGTGCCCTCAGTAAAGAACACTAAAACACGCAAGGGCAGAACCTCCGGGGGAATACTGGTGTGGTATAAGGGAGAACTGGACAAACACATCTCACCGGTAAAACAGGGAAAATCACACGTATGGCTAAAACTAGATAAAAATATAGGAATAGCAAAAAAAGATGTTTACTTATGTGCGATCTACATACCTCCAATAGAATCGCCATATTTCGAAGAGGAGTTATTTGATACTCTCCACATGGAAATCAGCCATTTCCAGGCCCAAGGAAAGGTGATAATATGTGGGGACCTAAATGCAAGGACTGGTTGTGAACCTGACTTCATAGACCCACAGGGAAACAACCATGTGTTTGGCCAGACCCCTTTAGATGTCACACCAGCCATCGCAAATCGGAACAACCTTGATCGTGAAATAAATAAAAGCGGTAGGGAGGTAGTGCAACTCTGCCGAGCCTTAGGCCTGTACATAGTTAACGGTAGGTTCAGAGGGGACTCCCGAGGGAGACTCACATACTCCTCAATGCTTGGGTCTAGTGTGGTGGACTATACAATCACTGACCTGGACCCCTGCGATATCAACTCATTCACTGTCAGGCAGCAATCCCCCCTCTCAGACCATAACCAAATAAATATGTACCTTAAACTTTCTGCCCAAACTACACACACAAAAGGAACCCAGTAAGCTCCATAAAATAAACCAGACATACAGATGGGCCCCAGACAGTGGAGAAAAATTCATCACAGCACTAAAGTCACCTGATCTCACAAGTAAAATATCAAAATTTAAAGAAAACCCATACGAGACCACCAGAGATGGTGTAAACATGGCCATAGAGGATATAAATATGATCTTCCATGAGGCAGCTGTAAAAGCCGACCTTGTGAAACAGAAGAGGAAGCGTCACAAAAGACAAAATAAAAATAAGAAATGGTTTGACCACGAATGCAAAAATGCCAGAAAAGACCTGAGAAAAATATCAAACCAAAAGCATCGGCAACCAAACAATCCGGACCTACGTACTAGATACAATGAAACCCTCAAAAGATATAAACACACCATTAGGAACAAAACACAAAACTATACCCACAAAATACTCGAAGAAATTGAAAACTCCACCAATCCAAAACAATTCTGGGAAATGTGGAATAACCTGAGTACAACACAATTGCAAGCATTACCAATCCAAGATGGCGACATCTGGAGAACACATTTTGAAAACCTCTACAAAGACATCCCAATAAACGAAACAAACCCAAGTCAACATCAGGTCACAGAAAAACTCCACACATTAGAAGCAACAATTAAAGACAACCAAAACCCTCTAGACTCCCCAATCACATGGAAAGAACTGGCCACAAAAACAAAATCTCTCCACCTAAAGAAAGCCTGTGGCCCAGACAACATCAAAAATGAAATGCTCAAGTTCAGCAATATGGAGATGCAGGGTGCGGTACTCAAATTATTCAACATCATATTACGTTCAGGCTGTTTTCCCGATATCTGGTGCCAAGGACTAATCTCCCCCATATATAAAAGTGGAAACAAATCAGACCCAAATAACTACCGCGGCATCTGTGTCAACAGTTGTCTAGGGAAGTTATTCTGCAGTATTCTAAATAGTAGATTACTTGATTTTCTTAACAAACATAATATCCTCAGAAAAAACCAAATAGGCTTCCTTCCAAAACACCGCACCGCCGACCATATCTATACCCTTCACACCCTCATTGAAAAACATATACACCAAACAAAAAATGGGAAAATATTCGCCTGTTTCATCGACTTCAAGAAAGCCTTTGACTTTATATGGCACGAAGGGCTCCATTATAAACTTCTTCAGTGTGGAATAGGGGGCAAAGTCTATGACCTTATTAAATCAATGTATCTGAAAAACAAATGCGGGGTCAAAATTGGAGACAAACGCACCGATTTCTTCACCCAGAGAAGAGGCGTCCGGCAGGGCTGCAATTTGAGCCCAACCCTGTTCAACATAAACATAAATGAATTAGCAGACATGCTGGAGCAAAGCGAGTCACCAGGTCTCCGTCTCCTGGATGGAGAACTGAAATCCCTGTTCTATGCAGACGACCTGGTTCTGCTGTCTCCCACAGAACAGGGATTACAGCAACAACTAGACCTACTCGACAAATACTGCCAAAATTGGGCTCTAACAGTAAATCTAAAGAAAACCAACATCATGATTTTTCAAAAAAGGCCCAGATGTCAGGAAAACAAATACCAGTTTACCCTCAGTGATACCACTATAGGACACACTATGAGCTACACCTACCTTGGTCTAACTATTACAGCATCAGGGAGCTTCAGCATAGCAGTGAATGCACTAAAAGAAAAAGCCCGAAGAGCCCTATATGCAATAAAAAGAAAATTCTACAACATCCAAATCCCAATCAAAGTCTGGCTCAAAATATTTGGCAGCATAATCCTGCCCATTGCACTGTACGGTAGTGAAGTATGGGGCCCGCTAAATCACCAAAGCTACACTAAATGGGAAAAACACACAATAGAAGACCTACATGCAGAATTCTGCCGAAGCATCCTTCGCACCCAAAGAAAAACGCCAACAAATGCATGCAGAGCCGAACTAGGCAGATACCCACTGATAATAAACATCCAAAAACGAGCACTAAACTTCCTAAATCACCTCAAATCTAGCTCCCCAGACACCCTTCATTTCAAAGCCTTTCAGACCCAAGAGCTAAACCCAGAAAAGAGTCCCCTGAGTCAGCTGCTACTGAAACTAAGTACTCAGCCGGACCCTGACCAGCCCCAGACCAACACAGCCGTCCAAACACCAATCCGAGTGAACCAAATCATTAAACAATGCAAAGAAACCTACCTGGGACATTGGAACAAAATAACCGAAAGCCAAAGCAGATTAGAATGTTACCGGGCTCTAAAAAGAGAATATAAACTGGCAGACTACCTCACGACCATCAGAGACACAAAACAGAGACAGACCCTCACCAGGTACAGACTAAGCGACCACCAACTGGAAATTGAAAAAGGCAGAAACAAGAAATCCTGGCAGCCTAGAGAGAATAGAATATGCGATCAATGTCTGGCCGGCGAGGTTGAAACAGAAATGCATTTCCTCCTAAAATGCGAAAAATTCAACACATCAAGAAACATATTATTCAACAAGCTAAGCCAAACAACCCCAGATTTCAAGGAATTGGATGACGTGTCAAAATTGAGATTAGTCCTAGGAGAAGGAGACAGACCATACCTTGGGGCCAAATATGAAACAACATGTCACAACCTGAGGACTGTTTAAAATTAAGACTGTTTAAAATTATTATTGAACGTACCAAATGAAGTACAAAGACTGTTTAAAATTAAAATTGTTTAAAAGTAATATTGTATGTACCCAACAAATGTCAAATCGATTGACACCGACAGAATGTTGGAAAACTGTACCTTTTTGCTATGTAAGCTTTGGCAATATGGTTCTCTGTAAACTTTCATGCCAATAAAGCCTTTGAATTGACAAAAATTGAATTGAATTGAGATTGGGAGTGTGAGAGAGAGAGAGATTGGGAGTGTGAGAGAGAGTGAGAGTGGGAGTGTGAGAGAGAGAGTGGGAGTGTGAGAGAGAGACATTGGGAGTGTGAGAGTGAGAGAGAGATTGGGAGTGTGAGAGAGAGATTGGGAGTGTGAGAGAGAGACTGGGAGTGAGAGAGAGAGAGAGACTGGGCGTGTGTGAGAGAGAGATTGGGAGTGTGATAGAGAGACTGGGAGAGAGAGAGAGAGAGAGATTGGGACTGTGAGAGAGAGAGATTGGGAGTGTGAGAGTGAGAGAGATTGGGAGTGAGAGAGAGAGAGAGATTGGGAGTGTGAGAGAGAGAGATTGGGAGTGTGAGAGAGAGACTGGGAGTGAGAGAGCGAGAGAGATTGGGACTGAGAGAGAGAGAGAGATTGGGACTGAGAGAGAGATTGGGAATGTGAGAGTGAGAGAGATTGGGAGTGTGAGAGAGAGAGAGTTTCGGAGTGAGAGAGAGAGAGGCTGGGAGTGTGAGAGAGAGATTGGGCATGTGAGAGAGAGAGAGATTGGGAGTGTGGGAGAGCAATATTGGGAGTGTGAGAGAGAGATTGGGAGTGCGATAGAGAGAGAGATTGGGAGTGTGAGAGAGAGAGATTGGGAGTGAGAGGGAGAGAGAGACTGGGAGTGTGTGAGAGAGAGATTGGGAGTGTGAGAGAGAGAGACTGGGAGTGAGAGAGAGAGAGATTGTGAGTGTGAGAGAGAGAGATTGGGAGTGAGAGAGAGAGAGATTCGGAGTGTGAGAGAGAGAGATTGGGAGTGAGAGAGAGAGACTGATTGGGAGTTTGAGAGAGAGAGATTGGGAGTGTGAGAGAGAGAGATTGGGAGTGTGAGAGAGAGTGAGATTGGGAGTGTGAGAGAGAGAGTGTGGGAGTGTGAGAGAGAGAGACTGGGAGTGAGAGAGAGTGAGATTGGGAGTGTGAGAGAGAGAGTGTGGGAGTGTGAGAGAGAGAGAGATTGGAAGTGTGAGAGAGAGGGAGATTGGAAGTGTGAGAGAGAGAGATTGGGAGTGTGAGAGAGAGAGAGATTGGGAGTGAGAGAGAGATTGGGAGTGCGATAGAGAGAGAGAGATTGGGAGTGAGAGAGAGAGACTGGGAGTGTGAGAGAGAGAGAGATTGGGAGTGTGAGAGAGAGACTGGGAGTGAGAGAGAGAGAGATTGGGACTGTGAGAGAGTGAGAGAGACTGGGAGTGTGAGAGAGAGAGAGATTGGGAGTGTGAGAGAAAGAGAGAGAGATTGGGAGTGTGAGAGAGAGATAGACTGGGAGTGTGAGAGAGAGATTGGGAGTGTGAGAGAGTGAGATTGGGAGTGTGTGAGAGAGAGAGATTGGGAGTGTGAGAGAGAGAGAGATTGGGAGTGTGAGAGAGAGAGAGATTGGGAGTGTGAGAGAGAGAGATTGGGATTGTGAGAGAGAGAGACAGGGAGTGAGAGAGAGAGAGATTGGGAGTGTGAGAGAGAGATTGGGAGTGTGAGAGAGAGAGATTGGGAGTGTGGTAGAGAGAGAGATTGGGAGTGCAGGAGAGAGAGAAATTGGGAGTGAGAGAGAGAGTGAGATTGGGAGTGTAAGAGAGAGAGAGAGACTGGGAGTGTGTGTGAGAGAGATTGGGAGTGTGAGTGAGAGAGACTGGGAGTGAGAGAGAGAGAGAGATTGGGAGTGTGAGAGAGATTGGGAGTGTGAGAGATAGAGAGATTGGGAGTGTGAGAGAGAGAGAGATTGGGAGTGTGAGAGAGAGATTGGGAGTGTGAGAGAGAGAGATTGGGAGTGAGAGAGAGAGAGATTGGGAGTGTGAGAGAGAGAGAGATTGGGAGTGTGAGAGAGAGAGACTGGGAGTGTGAGAGAGAGAGACTTGGAGTGTGAGAGAGAGAGACTGGGAGTGTGAGAGAGAGAGACTGGGAGTGTGAGAGAGAGAGACTGGGAGTGTGAGAGAGAGAGATTGGGAGTGTGAGAGAGAGAGATTGGGAGTGTGAGAGAGTGAGACTGGGAGTGTGAGAGAGAGAGAGACTGGGAGTGAGAGAGCGAGAGACTGGGGGTGAGAGAGAGAGGGATTGGGAGTGTGAGAGAGAGCGAGATTGGGAGTGTGAGAGAGAGCGAGATTGGGAGTGTGAGAGAGAGAGATTGGGAGTGTGAGAGAGAGAGAGATTGGGAGTGTGAGCGAGAGAGGGATTGCGAGTGAGAGAGAGAGAGATTGGGAGTTTGAGAGAGAGAGAGATTGGGAGTGTGAGAGAGAGAGATTGGGAGTGTGAGAGAGAGAGAGAGATTGGGATTGTGAGAGAGAGAGACAGGGAGTGAGAGGCTGGGAGTGAGAGAGAGAGAGAGATTGGGAGTGTGAGAGAGAGATTGGGAGTGTGAGAGAGAGAGATTGGGAGTGTGGTAGAGAGAGAGATTGGGAGTGCGGGAGAGAGAGAAATTGGGAGTGAGAGAGAGAGTGAGATTGGGAGTGTGAGAGAGAGAGAGAGACTGGGAGTGTGTGTGAGAGAGATTGGGAGTGTGAGTGAGAGAGACTGGGAGTGAGAGAGAGAGAGATTTGGAGTGTGAGAGAGAGAGAGATTGGGAATATGAGAGAGAGAGAGATTGGGAGTGTGATAGAGATAGAGATTGGGAGTGTGAGAGAGAGAGTTTGGGAGTGCGAGAGAGAGAGAGATTGGGATTGTGAGAGGGAGATTGGGAGTGTGAGAGAGAGATTGGGAGTGTGAGAGAGAGAGATTGGGAGTGTGAGAGAGAGAGAGATTGGGAGTGTGAGAGAGAGAGAGATTGGGAGTGTGAGAGAGAGAGACTGGGAGTGTGAGAGAGAGAGACTGGGAGTGTGAGAGAGAGAGATTGGGAGTGTGAGAGAGAGAGATTGGGAGTGTGAGAGAGAGAGATTGGGAGTGTGAGAGAGAGAGAGATTGGGAGTGTGAGAGAGAGAGAGACTGGGAGTGTGAGAGAGAGAGAGATTGGGAGTGCGAGACAGAGAGAGACTTGGAGTGAGAGAGAGAGTTTGGGAGTGTGAGAGAGAGAGAGGCTGGGAGTGTGAGAGAGAGAAAGTTTGGGAGTGCGATAGAGAGAGAGATTGGGAGTGTGAGAGAGAGTTTGGGAGTTTGAGAGAGAGAGAGACTGGGAGTGTGTGAGAGAGAGATTGGGAGTGTGAGAGAGAGACAGATTGGGAGTGTGAGAGAGAGATTGGGCATGTGAGAGAGAGAGAGATTGGGAGTGTGGGAGAGCGATATTGGGAGTGTGAGAGAGATTGGGAGTGCGATAGAGAGAAAGATTGGGAGTGTGAGAGAGAGATTGGGAGTGAGAGAGAGAGAGAGACTGGGATTGTGTGAGAGAGAGATTGGGAGTGTGAGAGAGAGAGACTGGGAGTGAGAGAGCGAGAGATTGGGAGTGAGAGAGAGAGAGAGATTGGGAGTGTGAGAGAGAGAGATTGGGAGTGAGAGAGAGAGAGATTCAGAGTGTGAGAGAGAGAGAGAGATTGGGAGTGTGAGAGAGAGATTGGGAGTGAGAGAGAGAGAGAGAGATTGGGAGTGTGAGAGAGAGAGATTGGGAGTGAGAGAGAGAGAGAGAGATTGGGAGTGTGAGAGACAGAGATTGGGAGTGTGACAGAGAGAGAGATTGGGAGTGTGAGAGAGAGAGACTGGCAGTGAGAGAGAAAGAGATAGATTGGGAGTGTGAGCCTGAAGCACCACAGCAGAGCCCGAGCAGCGACCGGAGCACGGAGCCTGAAGCCGGAGAAAGGCCCGAGGAACCGGGCCGAGCGAGGCACCGGAGAGAAGGAGAGCGAGCAGCAACAGGAGTAGACCCAGACCGGGAGGAGCGGCCCGAGCCAGTCAAAGAGGCGAGTGGAGAGGTAGGGGTGCCGGATCGGGTCGGGACTGTCGGGCCTGGAGAGCGAGCAAGCCTGGGGCCTGAAACCCGAGAAACTCCGGGGTCGGAGAAACTCGGACAAACACCGGGCCGGGCCGGGACTGCACAGCCGAGCCGAGGGGCTGGGACCAGGGCAGAAGCCCGGAGAGAGAGCAAGCCCGGGGCCTGAAACGGGTCGGAGAAACTCGGACAAACACCGGGCCGGGACAGCACAGCCGATCCGAGGGGCTGGGACCAGGGCAGAAGCCCGGAGAGCGAGCAAGCCCGGGGCCTGAAACCCGAGAAACTCCGGGGTCGGAGAAACTCGGACAAACACCGGGCCGGGACTGCACAGCCGAGCCGAGGGGCTGGGACCAGGGCAGAAACAGCCTGAGACCGACGCGAGGAGAGAGAGGAAAACTCCGGGTCCGGAGGAAAAAAGCTTTACCTAAATCTACCTAAATTTAATTAACCTAGATAAAGAACAACAAACCCGCGAGAAAAAAGGAATAGAAACCCGAGAGAAACGACAAACAACCCGAACCAGGAACCTGTGAGAGAGAGAGAGAGAGAGAAACTTTTAAGAGCAGCTATATCAAAGATGAACCCCTGAAAAACTCTCAATTTTGGACCTTAAAGTGGGATAAGGTGGAACACGACACAAAAAAGAGAAAAAAGTTATCTATCTGAGACAAAAACAAACGACTACAATGAGCAGGGAAATGAAATATCCTGAGCAATGCACAAAAAATAAAGCAAAGGAAAAACACAAGGACATAACACTAAAAAGTAACCCAGAGGTCCTCTACGTTGACTATACCACACACAAAGGGATTAAGACGAAGAACAACCTCATATTCTACACCGACTCCGTTCCCTCATGGAAGGAGACTTTACAAAAATACTACGCATACGTCTCCAGCGAAGGTAATGGCAGTGGAGGCAGACTGAAAATATGTAAAGATGGAAATCTAGATAAAGGTGACCCCCTGCTACCCATAAGCTACTACAACAAAAAAGGAAAGATCATGAGACAGGGGAATGTAGAAAATCTGGACTCCTTCGAAAAGGAATTCCCCCAGTTGAAAACTAAGGCAGACACAAATAGGACCAATGGACAGGAGGCAAAAGAGAGTCGAACAGAGGATGATGAGAGCCAAGCGGAGGAAGAAGAAGAGAGTCCAGCAGAGACACACACCTCCCTGACCATCTCCACCCCCCCCACACCTCTCAACGAAAACAAAATGATGAAAGAGAATCTGGCCAAACTAGAACTTGATTTCAACGAATACAGAGAAACACTGGCCAAGAATTTGAAGGAGGAATTCAAACAGCTAACAACGGAACACGAGTCCACCATCCACAAGCTGAGAAAGACCATAGAGGAGCAAAGAAATGAGATCAAAGAACTCCGTCCTCAACTAAACAAAACGAAGGAGACCGTAGAAAGGCTCAGCAGGCAACACAAACCTCTTAAGGTCCAAAAACCTGAGGACACAAAAACGACACACACAAGGACACCGAACCCGCCGGATGCCACCCCACACGAAGACACACCGAAAGCCACAAACCCCGCTCCAACCAGCCCTCAGTCGAGTCATGCCCAGACTACTACTACCCAGTCCTCACACACAGGAACACAAAAACCGACAGATACCCCCCCAAACGAGGACACACCGAAAGCCCCAAACCCCGCTCCTGCCACACAACATATCCCAGAAACCCAGCCAACAACCAGCCACCAGACGAGTCCCACCCAGACTACTGTTACCCAGTCTGAAAAACCAGCCCCTCAGGCGGTCCTGCTGACCGACTCCAACGGAAAGTTTCTGGACCCCCAGAGGCTGTTCCCAGACCATCAAGTCCTGAAAAAATGGTGCAGCAACACAGACCAAGCAATGAAGATCCTGAACAAAGAATCCCTTGGAAGCCCCAAATGGATTGTGATCCACACAGGCACGAACGACCTACGCACCCTACAGGAAGGCACTGCTAGGGCGGTGAGCAGGATGGCGGAAAAGGCCAGCAGGGAATTCCCCGAGGCGCGGATCGTGATCTCCACACTACTGCCCAGAAAGGACACCCCAGCCGATATAATCCACAACACCAACAGGGAGATCGACACGAGATGTTCTGTCCTCCCCAACGTCTCCCTGGCCCATCATCCAAACATCAACACAAGGGACCTCTATGACGAAATACATCTACTCAAACAGCGGATGTGGGTCTTCGCAAGAAACCTCATAAACACTGCCAAAAGACGCAGCCCTCCCACCCCCTCTACCATTGGGAGCCCAAACAGGACCACCAATGTCCCCCACCCCCCTATACAAAACCAACAACAGAACCGTGCTTTTATACCTGACCCAAGATCCCCCTCTAGACCACAGACTGTAGACCAAGAACTGAGAAAGATCATGATGATGCTGAACAGCCTGATAGAAAGCCAGAGAAATTATTAATATTGTTATTTATCATTATCATTATTGTTATCTTATCAGTATTATTACTATTATTAGATAGATATATGTGCATGCCTCATGAAATTTATACTAAATCATCATTTAGCATTATAGAAAATAGTGTTTCCACACTCATCCCACAAAATAGGTCCATTTTATTTCGTTTTTTTTTAACTATATAAATGCGTTCTTTCCACATAAGCTGCTGGAATATCCAGGGCCTCCGCTCCTCAACTTTTGGGATGAAGAGTACAGACCCTGAATTCCTAAAAGCTATAAAAGACATTGATATAATTGTGTTAACAGAAACATGGTGCCAAAAAGACGTGCCGACCCACTGTCCTCCAATGTACCATGAAATCATTGTGCCCTCAGTAAAGAACACTAAAACACGCAAGGGCAGAACCTCCGGGGGAATACTGGTGTGGTATAAGGGAGAACTGGACAAACACATCTCACCGGTAAAACAGGGAAAATCACACGTATGGCTAAAACTAGATAAAAATATAGGAATAGCAAAAAAAGATGTTTACTTATGTGCGATCTACATACCTCCAATAGAATCGCCATATTTCGAAGAGGAGTTATTTGATACTCTCCACATGGAAATCAGCCATTTCCAGGCCCAAGGAAAGGTGATAATATGTGGGGACCTAAATGCAAGGACTGGTTGTGAACCTGACTTCATAGACCCACAGGGAAACAACCATGTGTTTGGCCAGACCCCTTTAGATGTCACACCAGCCATCGCAAATCGGAACAACCTTGATCGTGAAATAAATAAAAGCGGTAGGGAGGTAGTGCAACTCTGCCGAGCCTTAGGCCTGTACATAGTTAACGGTAGGTTCAGAGGGGACTCCCGAGGGAGACTCACATACTCCTCAATGCTTGGGTCTAGTGTGGTGGACTATACAATCACTGACCTGGACCCCTGCGATATCAACTCATTCACTGTCAGGCAGCAATCCCCCCTCTCAGACCATAACCAAATAAATATGTACCTTAAACTTTCTGCCCAAACTACACACACAAAAGGAACCCAGTAAGCTCCATAAAATAAACCAGACATACAGATGGGCCCCAGACAGTGGAGAAAAATTCATCACAGCACTAAAGTCACCTGATCTCACAAGTAAAATATCAAAATTTAAAGAAAACCCATACGAGACCACCAGAGATGGTGTAAACATGGCCATAGAGGATATAAATATGATCTTCCATGAGGCAGCTGTAAAAGCCGACCTTGTGAAACAGAAGAGGAAGCGTCACAAAAGACAAAATAAAAATAAGAAATGGTTTGACCACGAATGCAAAAATGCCAGAAAAGACCTGAGAAAAATATCAAACCAAAAGCATCGGCAACCAAACAATCCGGACCTACGTACTAGATACAATGAAACCCTCAAAAGATATAAACACACCATTAGGAACAAAACACAAAACTATACCCACAAAATACTCGAAGAAATTGAAAACTCCACCAATCCAAAACAATTCTGGGAAATGTGGAATAACCTGAGTACAACACAATTGCAAGCATTACCAATCCAAGATGGCGACATCTGGAGAACACATTTTGAAAACCTCTACAAAGACATCCCAATAAACGAAACAAACCCAAGTCAACATCAGGTCACAGAAAAACTCCACACATTAGAAGCAACAATTAAAGACAACCAAAACCCTCTAGACTCCCCAATCACATGGAAAGAACTGGCCACAAAAACAAAATCTCTCCACCTAAAGAAAGCCTGTGGCCCAGACAACATCAAAAATGAAATGCTCAAGTTCAGCAATATGGAGATGCAGGGTGCGGTACTCAAATTATTCAACATCATATTACGTTCAGGCTGTTTTCCCGATATCTGGTGCCAAGGACTAATCTCCCCCATATATAAAAGTGGAAACAAATCAGACCCAAATAACTACCGCGGCATCTGTGTCAACAGTTGTCTAGGGAAGTTATTCTGCAGTATTCTAAATAGTAGATTACTTGATTTTCTTAACAAACATAATATCCTCAGAAAAAACCAAATAGGCTTCCTTCCAAAACACCGCACCGCCGACCATATCTATACCCTTCACACCCTCATTGAAAAACATATACACCAAACAAAAAATGGGAAAATATTCGCCTGTTTCATCGACTTCAAGAAAGCCTTTGACTTTATATGGCACGAAGGGCTCCATTATAAACTTCTTCAGTGTGGAATAGGGGGCAAAGTCTATGACCTTATTAAATCAATGTATCTGAAAAACAAATGCGGGGTCAAAATTGGAGACAAACGCACCGATTTCTTCACCCAGAGAAGAGGCGTCCGGCAGGGCTGCAATTTGAGCCCAACCCTGTTCAACATAAACATAAATGAATTAGCAGACATGCTGGAGCAAAGCGAGTCACCAGGTCTCCGTCTCCTGGATGGAGAACTGAAATCCCTGTTCTATGCAGACGACCTGGTTCTGCTGTCTCCCACAGAACAGGGATTACAGCAACAACTAGACCTACTCGACAAATACTGCCAAAATTGGGCTCTAACAGTAAATCTAAAGAAAACCAACATCATGATTTTTCAAAAAAGGCCCAGATGTCAGGAAAACAAATACCAGTTTACCCTCAGTGATACCACTATAGGACACACTATGAGCTACACCTACCTTGGTCTAACTATTACAGCATCAGGGAGCTTCAGCATAGCAGTGAATGCACTAAAAGAAAAAGCCCGAAGAGCCCTATATGCAATAAAAAGAAAATTCTACAACATCCAAATCCCAATCAAAGTCTGGCTCAAAATATTTGGCAGCATAATCCTGCCCATTGCACTGTACGGTAGTGAAGTATGGGGCCCGCTAAATCACCAAAGCTACACTAAATGGGAAAAACACACAATAGAAGACCTACATGCAGAATTCTGCCGAAGCATCCTTCGCACCCAAAGAAAAACGCCAACAAATGCATGCAGAGCCGAACTAGGCAGATACCCACTGATAATAAACATCCAAAAACGAGCACTAAACTTCCTAAATCACCTCAAATCTAGCTCCCCAGACACCCTTCATTTCAAAGCCTTTCAGACCCAAGAGCTAAACCCAGAAAAGAGTCCCCTGAGTCAGCTGCTACTGAAACTAAGTACTCAGCCGGACCCTGACCAGCCCCAGACCAACACAGCCGTCCAAACACCAATCCGAGTGAACCAAATCATTAAACAATGCAAAGAAACCTACCTGGGACATTGGAACAAAATAACCGAAAGCCAAAGCAGATTAAAATGTTACCGGGCTCTAAAAAGAGAATATAAACTGGCAGACTACCTCACGACCATCAGAGACACAAAACAGAGACAGACCCTCACCAGGTACAGACTAAGCGACCACCAACTGGAAATTGAAAAAGGCAGATACAAGAAATCCTGGCAGCCTAGAGAGAATAGAATATGCGATCAATGTCTGGCCGGCGAGGTTGAAACAGAAATGCATTTCCTCCTAAAATGCGAAAAATTCAACACATCAAGAAACATATTATTCAACAAGCTAAGCCAAACAACCCCAGATTTCAAGGAATTGGATGACGTGTCAAAATTGAGATTAGTCCTAGGAGAAGGAGACAGACCATACCTTGGGGCCAAATATGAAACAACATGTCACAACCTGAGGACTGTTTAAAATTAAGACTGTTTAAAATTATTATTGAACGTACCAAATGAAGTACAAAGACTGTTTAAAATTAAAATTGTTTAAAAGTAATATTGTATGTACCCAACAAATGTCAAATCGATTGACACCGACAGAATGTTGGAAAACTGTACCTTTTTGCTATGTAAGCTTTGGCAATATGGTTCTCTGTAAACTTTCATGCCAATAAAGCCTTTGAATTGACAAAAATTGAATTGAATTGAGATTGGGAGTGTGAGAGAGAGAGAGATTGGGAGTGTGAGAGAGAGTGAGAGTGGGAGTGTGAGAGAGAGAGTGGGAGTGTGAGAGAGAGACATTGGGAGTGTGAGAGTGAGAGAGAGATTGGGAGTGTGAGAGAGAGATTGGGAGTGTGAGAGAGAGACTGGGAGTGAGAGAGAGAGAGAGACTGGGCGTGTGTGAGAGAGAGATTGGGAGTGTGATAGAGAGACTGGGAGAGAGAGAGAGAGAGAGATTGGGACTGTGAGAGAGAGAGATTGGGAGTGTGAGAGTGAGAGAGATTGGGAGTGAGAGAGAGAGAGAGATTGGGAGTGTGAGAGAGAGAGATTGGGAGTGTGAGAGAGAGACTGGGAGTGAGAGAGCGAGAGAGATTGGGACTGAGAGAGAGAGAGAGATTGGGACTGAGAGAGAGATTGGGAATGTGAGAGTGAGAGAGATTGGGAGTGTGAGAGAGAGAGAGTTTCGGAGTGAGAGAGAGAGAGGCTGGGAGTGTGAGAGAGAGATTGGGCATGTGAGAGAGAGAGAGATTGGGAGTGTGGGAGAGCAATATTGGGAGTGTGAGAGAGAGATTGGGAGTGCGATAGAGAGAGAGATTGGGAGTGTGAGAGAGAGAGATTGGGAGTGAGAGGGAGAGAGAGACTGGGAGTGTGTGAGAGAGAGATTGGGAGTGTGAGAGAGAGAGACTGGGAGTGAGAGAGAGAGAGATTGTGAGTGTGAGAGAGAGAGATTGGGAGTGAGAGAGAGAGAGATTCGGAGTGTGAGAGAGAGAGATTGGGAGTGAGAGAGAGAGACTGATTGGGAGTTTGAGAGAGAGAGATTGGGAGTGTGAGAGAGAGAGATTGGGAGTGTGAGAGAGAGTGAGATTGGGAGTGTGAGAGAGAGAGTGTGGGAGTGTGAGAGAGAGAGACTGGGAGTGAGAGAGAGTGAGATTGGGAGTGTGAGAGAGAGAGTGTGGGAGTGTGAGAGAGAGAGAGATTGGAAGTGTGAGAGAGAGGGAGATTGGAAGTGTGAGAGAGAGAGATTGGGAGTGTGAGAGAGAGAGAGATTGGGAGTGAGAGAGAGATTGGGAGTGCGATAGAGAGAGAGAGATTGGGAGTGAGAGAGAGAGACTGGGAGTGTGAGAGAGAGAGAGATTGGGAGTGTGAGAGAGAGACTGGGAGTGAGAGAGAGAGAGATTGGGACTGTGAGAGAGTGAGAGAGACTGGGAGTGTGAGAGAGAGAGAGATTGGGAGTGTGAGAGAAAGAGAGAGAGATTGGGAGTGTGAGAGAGAGATAGACTGGGAGTGTGAGAGAGAGATTGGGAGTGTGAGAGAGTGAGATTGGGAGTGTGTGAGAGAGAGAGATTGGGAGTGTGAGAGAGAGAGAGATTGGGAGTGTGAGAGAGAGAGAGATTGGGAGTGTGAGAGAGAGAGATTGGGATTGTGAGAGAGAGAGACAGGGAGTGAGAGAGAGAGAGATTGGGAGTGTGAGAGAGAGATTGGGAGTGTGAGAGAGAGAGATTGGGAGTGTGGTAGAGAGAGAGATTGGGAGTGCAGGAGAGAGAGAAATTGGGAGTGAGAGAGAGAGTGAGATTGGGAGTGTAAGAGAGAGAGAGAGACTGGGAGTGTGTGTGAGAGAGATTGGGAGTGTGAGTGAGAGAGACTGGGAGTGAGAGAGAGAGAGAGATTGGGAGTGTGAGAGAGATTGGGAGTGTGAGAGATAGAGAGATTGGGAGTGTGAGAGAGAGAGAGATTGGGAGTGTGAGAGAGAGATTGGGAGTGTGAGAGAGAGAGATTGGGAGTGAGAGAGAGAGAGATTGGGAGTGTGAGAGAGAGAGAGATTGGGAGTGTGAGAGAGAGAGACTGGGAGTGTGAGAGAGAGAGACTTGGAGTGTGAGAGAGAGAGACTGGGAGTGTGAGAGAGAGAGACTGGGAGTGTGAGAGAGAGAGACTGGGAGTGTGAGAGAGAGAGATTGGGAGTGTGAGAGAGAGAGATTGGGAGTGTGAGAGAGTGAGACTGGGAGTGTGAGAGAGAGAGAGACTGGGAGTGAGAGAGCGAGAGACTGGGGGTGAGAGAGAGAGGGATTGGGAGTGTGAGAGAGAGCGAGATTGGGAGTGTGAGAGAGAGCGAGATTGGGAGTGTGAGAGAGAGAGATTGGGAGTGTGAGAGAGAGAGAGATTGGGAGTGTGAGCGAGAGAGGGATTGCGAGTGAGAGAGAGAGAGATTGGGAGTTTGAGAGAGAGAGAGATTGGGAGTGTGAGAGAGAGAGATTGGGAGTGTGAGAGAGAGAGAGAGATTGGGATTGTGAGAGAGAGAGACAGGGAGTGAGAGGCTGGGAGTGAGAGAGAGAGAGAGATTGGGAGTGTGAGAGAGAGATTGGGAGTGTGAGAGAGAGAGATTGGGAGTGTGGTAGAGAGAGAGATTGGGAGTGCGGGAGAGAGAGAAATTGGGAGTGAGAGAGAGAGTGAGATTGGGAGTGTGAGAGAGAGAGAAAGACTGGGAGTGTGTGTGAGAGAGATTGGGAGTGTGAGTGAGAGAGACTGGGAGTGAGAGAGAGAGAGATTTGGAGTGTGAGAGAGAGAGAGATTGGGAGTATGAGAGAGAGAGAGATTGGGAGTGTGATAGAGATAGAGATTGGGAGTGTGAGAGAGAGAGTTTGGGAGTGCGAGAGAGAGAGAGATTGGGATTGTGAGAGGGAGATTGGGAGTGTGAGAGAGAGATTGGGAGTGTGAGAGAGAGAGATTGGGAGTGTGAGAGAGAGAGAGATTGGGAGTGTGAGAGAGAGAGAGATTGGGAGTGTGAGAGAGAGAGACTGGGAGTGTGAGAGAGAGAGACTGGGAGTGTGAGAGAGAGAGACTGGGAGTGTGATTTATACTAAATCATCACTTAGCATTATAGAAAATAGTGTTTCCACACTCATCCCACAAAATAGTTCCATTTTATTTCGTTTTATTGAACTATATAAATGCGTTCTTTCCACATAAGCTGCTGGAATATCCAGGGCCTCCGCTCCTCAACTTTTGGGATGAAGAGTACAGACCCTGAATTCCTAAAAGCTATAAAAGACATTGATATAATTGTGTTAACAGAAACATGGTGCCAAAAGGACATGCCGACCCACTGTCCTCCAATGTACCATGAAATCATTGTGCCCTCAGTAAAGAACACTAAAACACGCAAGGGCAGAACCTCCGGGGGAATATTGGTGTGGTATAAAGGAGAACTGGACAAACACATCTCACCGGTAAAACAGGGAAATCACACGTATGGCTAAAACTAGATAAAAATATAGGAATAGCAAAAAAAGATGTTTACTTATGTGCGATCTACATACCTCCAATAGATTCGCCATATTTCGAAGAGGAGTTATTTGATACTCTCCACATGGAAATCAGCCATTTCCAGGCCCAAGGAAAGGTGATAATATGTGGGGACCTAAATGCAAGGACCGGTTGTGAACCTGACTTCATAGACCCACAGGGAAACAACCATGTGTTTGGCCAGACCCCTTTAGATGTCACACCAGCCATCGCAAATCGGAACAACCTTGATCGTGAAATAAATAAAAGCGGTAGGGAGGTAGTGCAACTCTGCCGAGCCTTAGGCCTGTACATAGTTAATGGTAGGTTCAGAGGGGACTCCCTAGGGAGACTCACATACTCCTCAACTCTTGGGTCTAGTGTGGTGGACTATACAATCACTGACCTGGACCCCTGCGATATCAACGCATTCACTGTCAGGCAGCAATCCCCCCTCTCAGACCATAACCAAATAAATGTGTACCTTAAACTTTCTGCCCAAACTACAGACACAAAAAAGGAACACAGTAAGCTACATAAAATAAACCAGACATACAGATGGGCCCCAGACAGTGGAGATAAATTCATCACAGCACTAAATTCACCGGATCTCACAAGTAAAATTTCAAAATTTAAAGAAAATCTATATGAGATCACCAGAGATGGTGTAAACACGGCCATAGAGGATATAAATATGATCTTCCATGAGGCAGCTGTAAAAGCCGACCTCGTGAAACAGAAGAGGAAGCATCACAAAAGACAAAATAAAAATATGAAATGGTTTGACCACGAATGCAAAAATGCCAGTAAAGACCTGAGAAAAATATCAAACCAAAAGCATCGGCAACCAAACAATCCGGACCTACGTACTAGATACAATGAAACCCTCAAAAGATATAAACACACCATTAGGAACAAAACACAAAACTATACCCACAAAATACTCGAAGAAATTGAAAACTCCACCAATCCAAAACAATTCTGGGAAATGTGGAATAACCTGAGTACAACACAATTGCAAGCATTACCAATCCAAGATGGCGACATCTGGAGAACACATTTTGAAAACCTCTACAAAGACATCCCAATAAACAAAACAAACCCAAGTCAACATCAGGTCACAGAAAAACTCCACACATTAGAAGCAACAATTAAAGACAAGCAAAACCCTCTAGACTCCCCAATCACATGGAAAGAACTGGCCACAAAAACAAAATCTCTCCACCTAAAGAAAGCCTGTGGCCCAGACAACATCAAAAATGAAATGCTAAAGTTCAGCAATATGGAGATGCAGGGTGCGATACTCAAACTATTCAACATCATATTACGCTCAGGCTGTTTTCCCGATATCTGGTGCCAAGGACTAATCTCCCCCATATATAAAAGTGGAAACAAATCAGACCCAAATAACTACCGCGGCATCTGTGTCAACAGTTGTCTAGGGAAGTTATTCTGCAGTATTCTAAATAGTAGATTACTTGATTTTCTTAACAAACATAATATCCTCAGAAAAAACCAAATAGGCTTTCTTCCAAAACACCGCACCGCCGACCATATCTATACCCTTCACACCCTCATTGAAAAACATAAACACCAAACAAAAAATGGGAAAATATTCACCTGTTTCATCGACTTCAAGAAAGCCTTTGACTCTATATGGCACGAAGGGCTCTATTATAAACTTCTTCAGTGTGGAATAGGGGGCAAAGTCTATGACCTTATTAAATCAATGTATCTGAAAAACAAATGCGGGGTCAAAATTGGAGACAAACGCACCGATTTCTTCACCCAGAGAAGAGGCGTCCGGCAGGGCTGCAATTTGAGCCCGACCCTGTTCAACATATACATAAATGAATTAGCAGACATGCTGGAGCAAAGCGAGTCACCAGGTCTCCGTCTCCTGGATGGAGAAGTGAAGTCCCTGTTCTATGCGGACGACCTGGTTCTGCTGTCTCCCACAGAACAGGGATTACAGCAACAACTAGACCTACTCGACAAATACTGCCAAAATTGGGCTCTAACAGTAAATCTAAAGAAAACCAACATCATGATTTTTCAGAAAAGACCCAGATGTCAGGAAAACAAATACCAGTTTACCCTCAGTGATACCACTATAGGACACACTATGAGCTACACCTACCTTGGTCTAACTATTACAGCATCAGGGAGCTTCAGCATAGCAGTGAATGCACTAAAAGAAAAAGCCCGAAGAGCCCTATATGCAATAAAAAGAAAATTCTACAACATCCAAATCCCAATCAAAATCTGGCTCAAAATTTTTGACAGCATAATCCTGCCCATTGCACTGTACGGTAGTGAAGTATGGGGCCCGCTAAATCACCAAAGCTACACTAAATGGGAAAAACACACAATAGAAGCCCTACATGCAGAATTCTGCCGAAGCATCCTTCGCACCCAAAGAAAAACGCCAACAAATGCATGCAGAGCCGAACTAGGCAGATACCCACTGATAATAAACATCCAAAAACGAGCACTAAACTTCCTAAATCACCTCAAATCTAGCTCCCCAGACACCCTTCATTTCAAAGCCTTTCAGACCCAAGAGCTAAACCCAGAAAAGAGTCCCCTGAGTCAGCTGCTACTGAAACTAAGTACTCAGCCGGACCCTGACCAGCCCCAGACCAACACAGCCGTCCAAACACCAATCCGAGTGAACCAAATCATTAAAAAATGCAAAGAAACCTACCTGGAACATTGGAACAAAATAATCGAAAGCCAAAGCAGATTAGAATGTTACCGGGCCCTAAAAAGAGAATATAAACTGGCAGACTACCTCACGACCATCAGAGACACAAAACAGAGACAGACCCTCACCAGGTACAGACTAAGCGACCACCAACTGGAAATTGAAAAAGGCAGATACAAGAAATCCTGGCAGCCTAGAGAGAATAGAATATGCGATCAATGTCTGGCTGGCGAGGTTGAAACAGAAATGCATTTCCTCCTAAAATGCGAAAAATTCAACACATCAAGAAACATATTATTCAACAAGCTAAGCCAAACAACCCCAGATTTCAAGGAATTGGATGATCTGTCAAAATTGAGATTAGTCCTAGGAGAAGGAGACAGACCATACCTTGGGGCTAAATATGTAACAACATGTCACAACCTGAGGACTGTTTAAAAGTAAGACTGTTTAAAATTAATATTGAACGTACCAAATGAAGTAGAAAGACTGTTTAAAATTAATATTGTTTAAAAGTAATATTGTATGTACCCAACAAATGTCAAATCGATTGACACCTACAGAATGTTGGAAAACTGTACCTTTTTGCTATGTAAGCTTTGGCAATATGGTTCTCTGTAAACTTTCATGCCAATAAAGCATTTGAACTGAGAGAGATTGGGAGTGTGAGAGAGAGAGATTGGGAGTGTGAGAGAGAGAGACTGGGAGTGTGAGAGAGAGAGAGAGACTGGGAGTGAGAGAGAGAGAGATTGGGAGTGTGAGAGAGAGAGATTGGGAGTGTGAGAGAGAGAGAGATTGGGAGTGTGAGAGAGAGAGATTGGGAGCCGGACCCTGACCAGACCCAGACCAACACAGCCGTTCAAACACCAATCCGAGTGAACCAAATCATTAAAAAATGCAAAGAAACCTACCTGGAACATTGGAACAAAATAACCGAAAGCCAAAGCAGATTAGAATGTTACCGGGCCCTAAAAAGAGAATATAAACTGGCAGACTACCTCACGACCATCAGAGACACAAAACAGAGACAGACCCTCACCAGGTACAGACTAAGCGACCACCAACTGGAAATTGAAAAAGGCAGATACAAGAAATCCTGGCAGCCTAGAGAGAATAGAATATGCGATCAATGTCTGGCTGGCGAGGTTGAAACAGAAATGCATTTCCTCCTAAAATGCGAAAAATTCAACACATCAAGAAACATATTATTCAACAAGCTAAGCCAAACAACCCCAGATTTCAAGGAATTGGATGATCTGTCAAAATTGAGTTTAGTCTTAGGAGAAGGAGACAGACCATACCTTGGGGCCAAATATGTAACAACATGTCACAACCTGAGGACTGTTTAAAATTAAGACTGTTTAAAATTAATATTGAACGTACCAAATGAAGTACAAAGACTGTTTAAAATTAATATTGTTTAAAAGTAATATTGTATGTACCCAACAAATGTCAAATCGATTGACACCTACAGAATGTTAGAAAACTGTACCTTTTTGCAATGTAAGCTTTGGCAATATGGTTCACTGTAAACTTTCATGCCAATAAAGCATTTGAATTGAATTGAATTAAATTGAATTGAATTGATTGGGAGTGTGAGAGAGAGAGAGAGATTGGGAGTGTGAGCGAGAGAGGGATTGGGAGTGTGAGAGAGAGAGATTGGGAGTGTGAGAGAGAGAGAGATTGGGAGTGTGCGAGAGAGAGAGATTGGGAGTGTGAGAGAGAGAGAGATTGGAGTGTGAGAGAGAGATTTGGAGTGTGAGAGAGAGAGAGATTGGGAGCGTGAGAGAGAGAGAGAGATTGGGAGTGTGAGAGAGAGAGATTGGGAATGTGAGAGAGACACAGATTGGGAGTGTGAGAGAGAGAGAGATTGGGAGTGTGAGAGAGAGAGAGATTGGGAGTCTGAGAGAGAGAGAGAGGGAGTGTGAGAGAGAGAGAGATTGGGAGTGAGAGAGAGAGAGAGATTGGGAGTGTGAGAGAGAGAGTTTGGGAGTGTGAGAGAGAGAGAGAGACTGGGAGTGTGAGAGAGAGAGAGACTGGGAGTGTGTGAGAGAGAGATTGGGAGTGTGAGAGAGAGACTGGGAGTGAGAGAGCGAGAGGGATTGGGACTGAGAGAGAGAGAGAGATTGGGACTGTGAGAGAGATTGGGAATGTGAGAGTGAGAGAGATTGGGAGTGTGAGAGAGAGAGAGTTTCGGAGTGAGAGAGAGAGAGGCTGGGAGTGTGAGAGAGAGATTGGGCATGTGAGAGAGAGAGAGATTGGGAGTGTGGGAGAGCGATATTGGGAGTGTGAGAGAGAGATTGGGAGTGCGATAGAGAGAGAGATTGGGAGTGAGAGAGAGAGAGAGACTGGGAGTGTGTGAGAGAGAGATTGGGAGTGTGAGAGAGAGAGACTGGGAGTGAGAGAGAGAGAGATTGTGAGTGTGAGAGAGAGAGATTGGGAGTGAGAGAGAGAGAGATTCGGAGTGTGAGAGAGAGAGAGATTGGGAGTGAGAGAGAGAGACTGATTGGGAGTTTGAGAGAGAGAGATTGGGAGTGTGAGAGAGAGAGATTGGGAGTGTGAGAGAGAGTGAGATTGGGAGTGTGAGAGAGAGAGTGTGGGAGTGTGAGAGAGAGAGATTGGGAGTGTGAGAGAGAGAGATTGGGAGTGTGAGAGAGAGAGACTGGGAGTGAGAGAGAGTGAGATTGGGAGTGTGAGAGAGAGAGTGTGGGAGTGTGAGAGAGAGAGAGATTGGAAGTGTGAGAGAGAGGGAGATTGGAAGTGTGAGAGAGAGAGATTGGGAGTGTGAGAGAGAGAGAGATTGGGAGTGAGATAGAGAGATTGGGAGTGCGATAGAGAGAGAGAGATTGGGAGTGAGAGAGAGAGACTGGGAGTGTGAGAGAGAGAGAGATTGGGAGTGTGAGAGAGAGACTGGGAGTGAGAGAGAGAGAGAGATTGGGTCTATGAGAGACAGGGAGAGAGTGGGAGTGTGAGAGAGAGAGAGACTGGGAGTGAGAGAGAGAGAGATTGGGACTGTGAGAGAGAGGGAGAGATTGGGAGTGTGAGAGAGAGAGATTGGGAGTGTGAGAGTGAGAGAGACTGGGAGTGTGAGAGAGAGAGAGATTGGGAGTGTGAGAGAAAGAGAGAGAGATTGGGAGTGTGAGAGAGAGATAGACTGGCAGTGTGAGAGAGAGATTGGGAGTGTGAGAGAGTGAGATTGGGAGTGTGTGAGAGAGAGATTGGGAGTGTGAGAGAGAGAGATTGGGAGTGTGAGAGAGAGAGAGATTGGGAGTGTGAGAGAGAGAGAGATTTGGAGTGTGAGAGAGAGAGAGATTGGGATTGTGAGAGAGAGAGACAGGGAGTGAGAGAGAGAGAGACTGGGAGTGAGAGAGAGAGAGAGATTGGGAGTGTGAGAGAGAGATTGGGAGTGTGAGAGAGAGAGATTGGGAGTGTGGTAGAGAGAGAGATTGGGAGTGCAGGAGAGAGAGAAATTGGGAGTGAGAGAGAGAGTGAGATTGGGAGTGTGAGAGAGGGAGAGAGACTGGGAGTGTGTGTGAGAGAGATTGGGAGTGTGAGTGAGAGAGACTGGGAGTGAGAGAGAGAGAGATTTGGAGTGTGAGAGAGAGAGAGATTGTGAGTGTGAGAGAGACAGAGATTGGGAGTGTGAGAGAGAGAGAGATTGGGAGTGTGAGAGAGAGAGTTTGGGAGTGCGAGAGAGAGAGAGATTGGGAGTGTGAGAGAGATTGGGAGTGTGAGAGATAGAGAGATTGGGAGTGTGAGAGAGAGATTGGGAGTGTGAGAGAGAGATTGGTAGTGTGAGAGAGAGAGATTGGGAGTGTGAGAGAGAGAGAGATTGGGAGTGTGAGAGAGAGAAAGATTGGGAGTGAGAGAGAGAGACTGGGAGTGTGAGAGAGAGAGAGATTGGGAGTGTGAGAGAGAGTGGGAGTGAGAGAGAGAGAGATTGGGACTGTGAGAGAGTGAGAGAGACTGGGAGTGTGAGAGAGAGAGAGATTGGGAGTGAGAGAAAGAGAGAGAGATTGGGAGTGTGAGAGAGAGATAGACTGGGAGTGTGAGAGAGAGATTGGGAGTGTGAGAGAGTGAGATTGGGAGTGTGTGAGAGAGAGAGATTGGGAGTGTGAGAGAGAGAGAGATTGGGAGTGTGAGAGAGAGAGAGATTGGGAGTGTGAGAGAGAGAGAGATTGGGATTGTGAGAGAGAGAGACAGGGAGTGAGAGAGAGAGAGACTGGGAGTGAGAGAGAGAGTGAGATTGGGAGTGTGAGAGAGAGATTGGGAGTGTGAGAGAGAGAGATTGGGAGTGTGGTAGAGAGAGAGATTGGGAGTGCAGGAGAGAGAGAAATTGGGAGTGAGAGAGAGAGTGAGATTGGGAGTGTGAGAGAGAGAGAGAGACTGGGAGTGTGTGTGAGAGAGATTGGGAGTGTGAGTGAGAGAGACTGGGAGTGAGAGAGAGAGAGATTTGGAGTGTGAGAGAGAGAGAGATTGGGAGTGTGAGAGAGACAGAGATTGGGAGTGTGAGAGAGAGAGAGATTGGGAGTGTGAGAGAGAGAGTTTGGGAGTGTGAGAGAGAGAGAGATTGGGAGTGTGAGAGAGATTGTGAGTGTGAGAGATAGAGAGATTGGGAGTGTGAGAGAGAGAGAGATTGGGAGTGTGAGAGAGAGATTGTGAGTGTGAGAGATAGAGAGATTGGGAG